>NW_022196913.1:102483724-102496400 GCF_008632895.1 Mastomys coucha | reverse complement strand
ACACACACACACACACACACGTTAGAAGCCTCCTTTCTCTGACCTTTCTAGATTGCAGTAATACCCAAGCATAGAGATCATTGATGTCTCCAACATGCCAGTCTAAGCATCTTGTTTTCAAATTAAATCTATGAGCACTCTTTTCTTGTTTGAGAAACTGAGCCTCAAGGAAGTATCACTTGCAGGAAAGAGGAAAAGGCCATTTTCCAACCAGCGTTCAGAGACTGGAAGGCACGAATGTTAGCCAGATCATCACTGTGCTATCCTGACCCAAAAGGTTTTGCCTACAGGTACTGGGTAGGAAGATAGAAATCGACTGAAAGGAACAGGCGAAAGTAGCCTAGAAGTCAGGGCAGGATGGGAGAGAGGCCACCGTCTTTTGGTGTCCCAGCTTTAGCAAGCCCCACTTCAAGGCCAAGGTTCTCTGCTGATAAGCCCCACCACTGCCTTCTGTGGCCAAGAAGGAGGCTCACCCCGTGCAGCTCCTCCTGCACTCTGAAGTATGCCGGCGGGCCAAGGGTTAAGTGCGGCGGGAGCCCCCGGCGCGGGGCAGCCGCGGGCCGGGAGTGCTTAGTCAGGATTCCGATTTCCTGCCGAAGTGTTTGGATTTCCTGCAGCCCGCGCCCGCCGCTGCCGCCGCCGCCACCGCCGAGCGGCTCGAGAGAGCGGCTCCGCGTCGCCGGCCTCCTCCTCCCCCCCTCGGCACATGGTCGCCCGCCCCTTCCTGCGCCGCGCTCGGCTCCCGCGCCTCGCCCGGCCTCGCCGCGTCCCCGATGGAATAATGCCCAGCGGCCCGCCCGGTCCCGGTGAGTGGCGAGGCGGCGGGGCGGCGGGAAGAGGCGCGGCGGGGCGCTGCACGGCCACCCGCACACCCCTGTGGGCTCCGGGTGTCCCCGTCCGCCCGCAGAGCACCAGCCGGGGGCGTGCGGGGCGCGCGGCCGGCTCTGCAGGGGTTGGCCGGGCGGCCCGGGGACTCCGCAGACGCAGCGCCGGAGCGCGCGTTCCGCTGCTCGGCGGAGGCAACTCGGCTTGGGGGCGTGCGCCCCGGGCGCAAGGCTTCCCGCTCGGGAAGGAGGCCCGGGCAGTCGCCCGGGCGCTCCCCGAGTCCTCTGGGGTGCTTTCTCTGTTCTCCCGGGCACTCTCCCCTCCCATCGGGGCTCTCTCCTTCTCCTCTCCGGCGCTCTCCCGGCCCTCCGGGGCGATTTCCTTCTCCTCCCCGGCACTTTTCCCGGTTCTCCGGGGGCGCTCTCCCTCTCTCAATCCGCGCGGCGGGGAGGCGCGGGCTTTGGCCGCCGCATTGTCTCGGGCGCAGCGGAGGAAAGTTCCCCTCGGCTCGGGTCCCGGCCTGGACATGGCTCTGCCAGGCAGGCCCCAGACCACTTAAAAGCAAAAGAAACCGGGGGTGTGGGGTGGTAATCCCCCTTGGGAGCTGAGAAGTGCCTTGTGTCTTCTTCCACTTGTACCATTTTGGAACCTGATGCTTTTTATGAGAGCAACAGTAAGTTTAAACGAGAGCGAGAAAAAAAAAAAAAAGAAAGAAAAGAAAAACTCGCTGGTATCTGGTTTTCTGCTGTTTAATTCATCCAGAGACATCATCTCGCGCTCTGGTAGGGCGGGTCCTTTTTATCAAGGAGAGGCTTAGCCATGTCTAGACCAAGCTAACTTGACCTTAGCCTTAGCTGTACAGATGCAAAAGACCATTTCCCCTCTTCCTTTGACTCCATCAGGTTGTATAAGGAGAATTGACTCCGGGAGAGCAGTAGTACAGGATTGCTGAGTAATGTTTTAAGATTGTAAAACAGAATGTAATTTTTAGGCCAGTTTCATGTCTGTTCTAGCCTGAGTGACCAGGTCTTCTTGCCGGGCCACTGGAAGGCCCCTGTGTAGTGGCCATTGGGAGAGGGGCAGGGGGGGGGGCTATATAAGAAAAGGCTCTCGGAAAACAACTATTTTCTCTTTTAATGTGCAAGAGATTTAGAAAGGTGACCTGTCTTGTCTAAGGACACAACTACTTGGTGGCCTGGCCAGGATAGCTAACTTCCAAGTCTAAACTCTGGGGCCCGGCCACGCTGATTATGCCAGATTGTGATCTGCTGGCCATAAACCAGGAGTGTTACTGTGTCTTTCAACCCTCTCCACTTTAGCACCTTCTCCAGTTCTCTTATCTGTTATTGCCGCCATTTCTGAGATATGCAGTTATCTCAAAGAACATATTTTGAGATAAGGAGTTTTAAAATTACCCTGTTTAGAAATGCATAATGATTTTTACTACTTGTATGGTGATTTTAAAAACTAAAAGAAAGAAAGAAAAGGAAAAGTATTGCCAAACTTCTGTTCACTGATACAAGTGGATTTGGAATTCAGCTATCAAATGGATTTGAACTATACAATTGTATTATTATATAGGGGGTTGCTTTTCTCTATTCTCTCTTTTTTGTTTAAAACAGACAAACTCCAAACCGGCCTTGTCTTGACACAGAATGTGCTGTGAGATTTTCAGAAGTCTCGATTCTGAATCCTCCTCTCACCGTGAACGAGGCAGCCCACCTCGTTTCCTCTTCTTGAAAGCTGAGTGGCTGGCTTTTCATTTTTAGTATGTGATAATGTTGGAGAGAAAGGACTTTTTCACAAGCTTGCCATTTGGTGAAGGAAATTGAAATTCCTTACACCTCTCCAGTCCTCCACAACCACAGCCAGCTAGATTTTCAAAGCCAGTGCAGGCCCTGCAGGCCCAGAGATGAATGTGTGCATTCAAGCTGAGCCCTCCTAGACCAGACCCTCCTCCCAGCTGCCTGCTCCGTGTTGCACCCAGGTGGCTGTGGTCCAGGGGAACCGAGAGAGCCTCTTGGACCTGTGCTGTTCATGGGTCTTCCCTACCACGGTCACGGATGGGATTTTCCTGGCCCCCTTACATTTTCCCCTTCCTTCTTCTTTTTCTCTCACATGGGCTCCAAGGTCCTTTCTAGAAATCTGCCCAAATAACCCCTACATAAGCAATGCTGACCATGGCGTCTCGCACTTATTAAGCACTTGCTGTATGCTCTAGACTTGTTGCCTCCTAAGAAGGATGAAGAGAGTGTTGGGGAGATGGCTCAGTGGAAAAGAGTGTTGGTCATACAAGCGTATAGACCTGAGTTCAAATCTTGAGCACACAGGTAAAAAGCCAGATGCCTGGGTAAATCTAGCACCCACTGAGTGAGTGAGTGAAGACAGCATGATTGCTTGTATTTGCTAGCACTCCTTGGCCCACCTCTAGGTACAATGAGAGACCCCATTCTACCCCTACGTGCACTCTGGCAGATGTGCACACCCCTCTGTCTCTCTGTCTCTGTCTCTCTCTTTCTGTCACACACACACACACACACACACACACACACACACACTAGTGTCCCCAGAGAGGGGACTCCTTGGGAGTCTTTCCCAGAAAGGACAGTCTTTCTCAAATTCATCTGGATTGAGTCATTCTTTCTTGTATGCAGTAAACATTTGCTAAGTGGCTCCATTGTGGGAGGTAGTAGTCACGCAAAGATGAATAGCACCCTCTTCTCAAGGCCTCGTCTTTTCTGCCTCATCTTTCATTGTCAGGATTATACTCTTTCATTTAATTAATCAACTCCACAAACATGCACTGAGCACGTGCTCTAAGCTAAGCCTTGCATGGAGTCCCTGTGAGAGACAGTGATGACCAGGATAGATGAGGCCCCGCCCTCCTGGAGCTTGCATTCCACTAGAGAACCTAGGCATCTGGGAAGAAGCTGGTAACTTCTAAAGAATGAAAACTCGTGGGATGTAAGTTACCCAGGAAGTCAGAGAATGAAGGGGAGGGTGTGAGTACAGGGTTGGCTCTTGGTTTACCAGGGAAAACCAGGTCTGAGGCTGGAAGATAGAGGAGTAGCTAGGCTGAGATGTAGGGGAAGGACATTCCGAAGAGATGGATAGGAATAGACGAAGTCTTCTGTGCCCAGGGGGGCTGCAAGTATTCAAGGGAGTGAGTGGAGTCAGAAGCACTGAGGTGAACATTGCAAGGGGAGGTGGCTAAGTATTTTAGAGCCCAGTTACACAGCTTGGGTCCTCCCACTAAAGGAAGTTTAGGCTCAGGAGTAGACTCTGACATTTTGAAGAGTCTGCTTCATGAAGAGTGGGGTCATGGAAACAAAGACTAGATGCAGCAGAGCTTTTCCAGGAAAGGGTGATGGAGCAGACCGCAGTGGTTGCAGTGGAGGTGGGAAGGAGCTCGTGAGTCGCAGTTAGCGCTTGGAGATAGAACTGATACATGCAATGGATTCTATAGAGATGATGTGATATGTTTGGGGATGGGGAGAGGACTCAAATAATGCGTCCTCTAGACTCTCTCTCAAGCAGCTTGGGGCACAGCGGCCTCATATTGGGGACAGGAAAAAATAGGAGTTATGTTTGTAGGGAAAAAAGCTTGGTACGGACTTCGATAAGGCTGGTCTCTGGTCTCCATAAGAAGGTCTCAGGCAGATAGGATGACAAAGGCCCTTAAACTAAGAGAAGACAAAATGCCGAAGCTAGAGACATTGTTCCTGGCCTGAAGCTGAGCCACTGAAGCGCTTCCTTACCATGCACCTGCTGTGTCATTTCCCTGAGCATCTGTTCCCTTATCCCTGCCTGGCAAGCTCTTCCTCTCTCATTGGCTGACTCCCACTTATCTTCTTAAATGCATCCATGTCTTTATCTCCAGGAAGATGCTTCTAACTTCCTGGCCCACTCTTGGATCCTTGAGCGCCCCTATTATCCTGTTGAACTGAAGTTACCTTTTCTTCATATCTTATGCCTATTAGACATTCAGACTGGCCCTAAATACTAACTGGTCAAGGCTAAAGGCAAATGTAGGCTCGAGAAATATCAGCTGTTCTTACTGACTGGGCAACAGGCATGTCAATCAAAGTGGTATTTTTTTTTTTAAAGGTAAGTGTAGTGATGGTGTCTTAGTTTATCTGTTGCTTCAGTAGTAAAAGAAACATCATGATTTAGTCAATAGAAGCTATCATCTTACAGCTGTGGAGGTCTGAATAGGCCTCAGTGTTCTAAAGTCAAGGTGTCCTTTCCCCCAGCTTTGGAAGCCAGCTGTGTACTTGGCTCATGTCTTCAAGTCAGCATTGCTCACATCAGGTTTCCTACAGCCTTCGTGATTCTACCTTTGGATTCTCCTCCTTAAACTCGTTAATTGTTTGCTTTGGGCTGGTGTGTAATCTCAGCCACTTTCTCTAGGTTGGCTTGTTTTCCCCTAGCCAAGGCTGAAGGCTGACCTTGGACTTCTGGTGCTTATGCTCCTGTCTTCTAAATTTGAGGATGACAATTGGGATCACTGGTGGACGTCGCCCCACATCTGGTTTATGGAGTGCTGTGGATAGAACCCAAGACTTCATGCCTGATAGGCAAGCACCAACATCCCCAGCCCCACTTTCCTTATTTGAAGGTGGGCTACCTGGTAGCATTGCTTCTGTCTGCAGCCTTCAATCCCTTTTCTCACATAACTGAACATGTCCTCAGGACACCTCTGGAGTGTTTGGGGGGGGTGCTGTGGGTAGTCGGGAGAGACTGCTAACCCAGCAAGGAAGACAGGTCAGGGACATTTCCTATGACACTAGTGATGAGTGTTTAGTCCTTCCTCTGTACTCTGCTGTGGGGAGTTAGGCCTGGTGGTTTCCTGTCAGCCCAGAGATCCCAACTCTTCTTATCCCTCCTCAGCAGTGAATGAGGTTATCACATATAAAAGTCCTCGCAGCTCACCTGTCATCCCATCCTCTCTCTAAAAGGGGAGGCAGGGGGTAGAGGACAGTTCCTCTTATTGAAACTTGGCTCAGAATTCATTTCTCAGCACTTCTCGAAGCCCCTTTTGTACAGCTAAAATCTTGGTTCTAAAGTCAGAGCTAGCATTCCCAATATGAGCAGCCTTGTCCTCAAAGGCACAAAAGAGGTCAGAAGAGATCCTGTGTTGGCTCGTGACGAATCCGTTTGCGCCTTGGGGGAAACACTTACAGCGGGGCCCAGCTTGCTAGTGGTGCATGGGTAGGTGGCCTCATTGTCTAAGAGCAAGGGACTCAGCCATGGATGTGTTGTGCAGCCACGTTGCTGTTAGGGGGTAATTAAGACCAGATTTCAGCAGGCTTTCGGTTAGAGAAAATGGGCTCCTGTCCCAGATGCTCCTGGAAACCAGATGCGTTCCTGAGGCGTAAGCACTTTGGAGATCCACATTAGCTCTGTTGGCCACCAGCACGCCGGGCTGCAGAGCCCAGGGCGTTGGCTACCTGAAGTTCTCCAACATTCCCTCCCATCCCCCTGGAGACACCATGAGTCTTGTGGTATTTCTGGTGCTTCCTCTTCTTCTTTTGCTTCAAGCCAGGAAGTGTGAAGGTGCACAGTGACTTGGAAAACCAGGAGTAAGCAGGTTCAGCCTTGCCTGGGGCCCAGTTGGAGTCTAGTTTGGGATGAAGGAGAGCACACCCAATGGTACTTCCTCCAGATGTGACACAACTTCTGCAGTAGCAGGCTCTTCTGGATCTCTGTAGGCTGGACAGGAAGAGGGAGGGCAAGATGGCAACTGTACCCTGTTCCGGGAATGCTTGCACTTCCCTGTTTGAACCTGAGCATGAAGTATTTTGGTCAGAGATCCTCTGTGTCCATAAAATCCTGTGTGTGTGTGTGTGTGTGTGTGTGTGTGTGTAGTATCCTGTGTGCATGTTTTACCGAAACAGTTTCTCTTTTGGAGTAAAATAAAGACGGATGTTTAACCAGGTTGTGTAGTTGTCCCCTGATGTCTGTGACGGTCATTGAAGCAGGATGGCCAGAGGGAATGATTGCCTGAGGGGAGCAATAGTAGACTGAGGGCTCTCTGCTTGTGACTCAGCCGCCCTTTCTATTATACACTAACTGTACCTAGTTGATTTGGACAATGTAGGAAGAGCATGAGGGGGACCCATACGGTGGTTTCGTTGCAGCCATCTTAAGAGAAGCTGTTTATTTTGTTCATTGTCTTTCCTGTAACATAGGTCATTTTGAAGGGGATTGGTGGAAGGAGTGGGACCCCATTCTGTGCAGTGCTGAGCAGAGAGGAGGTAGAGTTACATATTGCTCATGTTGGTCAGCCATGTTGTCCTGCTTCTAGAATTTTCCATCCTTAAGGTTTCAGTGGTAACAACTGTTCCCGTCATTTGTAGAAATTCCTGTTGGTTCTTTTTTAGATTGTACTTGGAGGGCTAGGGAGATGGTCTAGGCTGAAAGGGGCTTACTGTTCAACTTCTTATCCTTCCTCGCCTCTTATCCCTGGATCCTCCTCCTTCTTTTGCACTTCTCCTCTCTGTTTTATACCATTTCAAACATGCTGATACTCACTTTCAGACTGACCTGCGATGCTTGTTCTGGGTGATTTACTTTTTTATTTGTGGTATGTTCTGTTTTGAGAACACAGTGGTTTGGGCTCCAGGAAGCCCTCAGGTATCCTGTCTATCAGAGGGATCTGTCTCTTCTGCCTCAGTCCTGAATGTTTCTTGGGCCCCTGACTTCCTGCCAGAGATTCTGGGCTGAACATTTGGTCACCAGGATCCTGGTATAAGAGAGCTTGTATATCCAGAGTGCTCAGGAGCCATGCTCACCTTGCCCCAGACCCTAAGGCAGTAGTTCTCAACCTGTAGGTCGAGACCCCTTAGTTGCATAGTCACAAGGGTTGCATAGCAGACATTGGCATAATGGTTCCTAACGGTAGCAAAATTACAGTTATGTGTAGCCACGAAAACAATTTTGTGGTTTGGCTCACAATAACATGAGGACCTGTATTGAAGGGAGGTTGAGAACCACTGCCCTAAGAACCACTTGCCACTTCTCTGGATGGTTGGAAAGAAACACTCAGGCCATCTTTTCAGAGAAGACTTTGATCTGTACAGGGCCTTGGCTCTGTAAAGAGGCCTCAGCTTTTCTTTTTTCTGGTAGGTACCAGGTTGCTTAATTCATTCCGGCCTCTTTAGAAGACTGGAGAAGAAAGAACACTTATGAAAATGTAAAAACTTCTCTATTAACACACTAGCAATGCAAGGTTGGTGTCAGGGATGGCGGCGTAGTTGGTAGGGTGTTTGTGTAGCATGGATAAAACCCTGGGTTAAATCTGTGGTACCCTATAAGCTTGGCGTGGTGGTGTACACACGTCATCTCATTGGGTGGTGGAAGCAGGAAAAGTTCAAAGTCGTCCGTAGCCAATTGTCAATTTCCAAGATAGCCTGGGCTACATGCAAACCTGTTTTGTTGTTGTGGTTGTTGTTGTTGTGTTAAAGGTTGAATTCAGAGAGCAAGTATTTACTGAGCTTGCTTCTGTCTTCATCTGCCGTAGGTACTTACTGCTGGAAAAGGAGGAAGGAAGCCCGCTTGAGGGACCCTGCAAGCTTCAGTGCCTAACCTTGACTAGTGGTGAGGAAATCTATTTCATAAGGAAGAAGGGAGGGAGCAGGGAGACAGAAGACAGCTAGATACAAAGCATAGAAGATAATAAAAAAAGTACTAAATTAAGATCGGGGATTCTGAGTTCTAGTCTAGGGACTCAGTGGACACGGAGAGAGTGAGGCTGTGTTGGTTAGACTCAGAGCTTTTTCAATCAGATAAGGGCTATGTGCTGGTGGACAGTCAGCAGCTGGGCTCTGGGGAGCTGAGCCAGCTCTTGTGACTTCCACTGGGGTTCTACAACTGAGTGCTGGGCTGCCACTTAGAGTCATTATGGGATAGGATCCATGCATTTTTTTTTGTGGCTTTAACCCACTGTTTTCTTGGTCTGCTTCTCTGAGGGGTGGTTCTCATGTACTCTAGTGACCTGTCCTCCGTGCAGGTCCATCTTCCTGCCTAAAGTGATTGGATGATGGAACACGTTCTTCATGATGGCATGGGAAACCCCTGGACATGGAGGCAGTGATAATAGATAATGTTCTTTTCCTGTGGACGTTTGTCTAGCAGTGTCCTTAAGGCGTTTTCTCTCTAAGTCATTCCCTGTCCATCATAACCCTGTGAGTGATAAGGTGTTCTAACCACAAGGATAACCATAAGGTCTCATGGCTCCTAAGTGGCAAGACTTCAAGCAAGGACATTGAGCTCATTACCCACTCTTTATGTGTGTGAAGATGTGAGTCCATCCTGATTCTTCATATGGCCCTCCAGGGTCTATCCTTAGCCTTTCTCTTAATCTTCCTAAACTTTCATTTCCTTTTATGTAAAGAGTGAAAAATCTCACAGTTCTTTTTTTTTTTTTGAGGGGGGGTTGTCAAACAAAACATTATATAAGTAAAGTGCCTGAGCTCCTGGCACATGATCAGTGCAAGACAAAAGTGTGATGCGAGTTTCCCTTTGCTTGATCAGTTAAGGGAAAGGAAGCCCGGGGAGGCTTCAGCAGCGGGAAGAGTTTTCCTGCCTCTTTTGCTTGTGTGCCAGCTCTTAGGATCGATAATGGAGAATCAGAAGTTGTGTACCCAAGTACTCAACAGTTGGGCAGAAGAGAAAGGTGTCATTTTGTAATGTTAAACCCACGTCCACCTCCCCAGCCCCCAGAGGAAAGCTGGCCAAGAGCACCCCTGAGCTTGCAGGGTCAACAGTGTCATTCCAGGGGTGTGATCAGAGAAAGCTTGCTAATGGAGGGGTGCCATCTGAGCTTAGGGGAAGACTTCCATAAGTGGCTACTGAAGAAGGGGAGTCCCGTCTGAGAAAAGCTGGACCAAATCCTTGCAGTAGGCATGCACTGCTTATTTTGGGGAAGGTTTAAGTGTTGTATTATTTGCTCAAGGAAAAAGGTAAAGCTCTTAGCTGAAATAACACTGCATTCAAGGCTGCCTCTGGAATTCAGTTGTCCTCGCTGTTTCCTGTCGCCTCACTATCACGGAACCCTTCATGTGGAAACTCAAAGAGCAGCATCTTTATAGACCTTCCTGTAATGGCCTTTAGCAAGCTTCCTCTCACAGGACAGTTACTTCCTCAGGCCTAAAATAGACTGGCAGAGGGGTGGAGGTGTGGGCTCTCTGCAGACTGCACTGTGCGCTGTGGTTTGGATGAGCCTTAATTGTGTGCGCCAGGGTCTGTGCATCAGAGGTTCGATCCTCTTGGTGTGTTTGCCAGAGGTGATGGAAGTTTTTAGGAGTGGGAGGTCATGGAGGCAATGGGTAGGGTGGGGAAAGGTAAGGGAGTACCTGGAAAGGTACTTCTTCCATGCCTCAAGAGGGCTGTTACCAAGGGAGCAAGCCTGGCTCCACCCAGTTCTCTCTGCCTCCTAGCTCAGAAATGAGACTGCTTGCTCTGGCACATGCTGCCACTATTGCCAGCCGGCATGTCACACCGGCCATGACGTGACACCCTCACCAGAAATGTGCTGATGATACAAGTGTCATGTATTTGAACGTCTCGAAACTGAAGAGCCTTATATACCTCTCTTTCTTTCCTAATGCTCTAGAGTCAAGCATTCTGTGGTAGTAAGGTAGTAATTTAGTTAATTTTTCTTGTTGCTGTACCAAGTAGTTTAAGAGAGGAAGGGTTTATTTTAGCTACGCTTTGAGGAGACAGTCCACCAGAGCAAGGAAGGCGATGCTGCAGGAGCCTTGAGGTCACTGCACCCACAGTCACAAGGCAGAGAGAGATGAATCCGATGCTCAGCTCACTTTCTCCCTTTTAACTCAGTCTAAGCTGTAACCACGGAATGGTACATTCCAAATTTAGTGTGTTTTCTAGCCTAAATTAACTTAAAAACTCCCTCAATGACATGCTCAGAAGATTATGGATCTTGTCGAGCTGACAGTATCAGCTATTCCAGAATTCTTAAGACATGCTCTATGGATGGAGATGTCTTGTAGGTGAGAGGGTGGGAATCTATAACAGACACTGGTGCGTGCCAAATATCATTTTCCCTTCTTTTTTGCCCACAAAGCACTGATGGTCAAAAGTCTATATTCCAGGTCTATTCAGGAGGGAAGTGAAGCTCCAGGGGTTAATCATAACCATGGTCTTGTCTCCTTGGCAGTGATTGGTTTAGGCCTGGGCTCATGGCATGATTCTGGCCAGTGCATTAGATGTAGAACTGGGGAAAGATCTTGTCCCATTCTCAGAACATTTAGGACTGGGGATACAAAGTTGGTAGAGCTCTGCTTAGCATGCATGGAACCCAGTGGTCATTCTGCAGCCTGGGGTAGAAGAGCATGCTTATAATCTCAGCACTGGGAGATGGAGGCTGAGGATCAGGAGTTCGAGGCCATCCTTGTCTACACAGTGATCTTAAGGCTAGTCTCAAAACAAGCCATCAAATTTCATGTTACCACTGGGCCAATGAAATGGGTACCCCGCTTAGGAAGAACATATTGAAGATATCAAAGCAGAAGGATGGAAGGAACGAGACACTGAATGCTTTATTCATTATATAATCATCTACTTCAATAGTCATGTCGCCCCCCCCCATTCTTTTTCCTTAACCAACTAGGCATGCTAATGCATGTCTTTATTCCCTGCATCTGAAAAGCAGAGGTTGATGGAGCTCTGTGATATGGAGCCAGCCGAGGGTATATAGTGAGATGCTGTCTCAAAACGAACACCCAGAAAAACAAAAGCCCAAACTTAACTAATAGCTCGATGGGATGTGAGCCATCTCGCATGAAATTTGGTATTCTCCTTCTCTTAGCACACACTCTTAGTGCTACCCTGAAGGTCCCCCTGCACCGTGTATGTCTGTGTCTTCACTGTATCGCCGTGTCCACTTGAGGTTTCCTTTTCCTTCCTTTGGCTTCCCCAGTGCTGCTGCCTCTTCAAGGATGGCTCACATGCACTTTGTCTGTGAGGCCTTCTCTGACCTTTCCTGCTGCAGTTACCTTCCTGAGTACCTTAATAGCTGACGCCTCCTCTTCCTCTTCCCCCTCTCTCTTTCTTTATTAAATGCCTACTTTGTGCAGCTATTGGGTTAGGCACTAGCACCATCTCTGCCCATCTGAGACCTTCCATGTAAATGGGAGATGTGCATGCACGAAGAGTAATCCAGTGTGCTTTGTGTGGTCATGCAGGCACATGCAGTACCATGGTGTGCTTATAAAAAAGTTACTTGACCATGCCTTGCAGGGAAGGTCAAAGGATGACTTGTTAGATATGTGAGAGAGAGAGAGGGGGGGGGGGTATGATTATGTGGTATATGCACATATGAGTATATGGTTGCACAGAGCGTCAGGGTCTTTTTCATTTATTCTGTATTCTTTTGAGGCAGGGTCTCTCACTGAACCTGGAGCTTGCTTTGTTTTTTTCCAGTTAAGCTGGTGGCCAGAAAGTCCCATTGGTTCTCCTGCCGGTCCACTGAGTGCTGGAGTTTTAGGTGTGTGTGCGTAGGACCATGCCCAGCTTGTTTCATAGGTGCTGCAGTTCCAGGAGGAGGGGCTCTTCCATGCTGGACAGGTACCCTGGAATGTGTGGGTAGGAACAGAGTGAGGAAGATGTATGGACACGCAGCAAAGTTGGTTGTCATGAAGAGTGATTGGCTAGGGGTGTGAGGAGGGGAGGGGAGCCATGATGAGCCTTTAAGCTAAGTTGGTGAGATAGCTTCATGCCTGTGTCTCTTAAGACCATAGCTTCCATGGCTACCTGATCCCACCAGTATCTATATTCTCAGGAGTGCTGTTTCTGGTCCCATTGGAAACAATCCTATGCCCTCTTTTTT
>NW_022196913.1:102479553-102483714 GCF_008632895.1 Mastomys coucha | reverse complement strand
TTTTATCTTCTCTACCCAGACCAGTAGCTCTGAGGGGTCTGTAAGAGCACAGATAGTGGATCTATGACATGGTTTTCCTGGTATTCTGGCTTCCTAGGTTGAGAAGAAAGGCAGCTTGCAGAATGCTCATCACATTGCATTTCTCTGCTGTTCTTCTCCACATCCAGTCACTATGATAAGGGGACTTCAGCACCCCCAGCCAAGCCACTCTATCTGCCTTACATTTCCTGCTCCAGGCTACGATGCAGTACCCCCAAACTGTCTAGCCACTTCCCAATTCAGTGTTCTCCTCTTCGTCCAAACCACTGACTGCTAGTGGAGGTCCAAGCCTCCCATGGGGCCACCTTCCTGCCAAACAAGCATTGGTCTCCATCCCACGCTTAGGGAGGAAGCAGTCTAATCTCTGCACCATCAGACCTGGGGGCCTAACATGCACTCAACAACGTACTCACCCTGTAGTGCATCAGATGGTTAGTCTGTCTTTGATGACTACTTCTTCTATGCCTCTTTGGCTTAGAGTTTGGCAATCTGTGTTTTGCTAAAGTTGACAAACTTGTGAGTTGTTGCCAAGGACTAGGACTTGAACCCTGATGCTCAAGGATGTTCGCGTAGAAAAGGAAGGCAAACCTGTGCCCCATGCTCTTCCCATGGCCACCTTGTAACTGGACGATCATGTGCTGCCTCTTGGGGCAGGTCACCTGGCTCCTGGAACCTAGTGTATCATGCTGAAGGTGGGCTAGTCCCCAGAGGCAGCTGTCACAGGGGACTACAAACAGATATTTGTATCAGCGGAGATGTATGAATTAGGCAGTAAAAAAAAGACAGGTGTTGCTTTTCAAAAACTCTTTTCTTCCTAAAGCATCTTAATGGACAACACATGAATGTGTGGGATGTTCTCCTCCTGGAATGAGTTTCAAGTCGGTTGGGGTAAGTTGAGTTCAGTGAGGATATTTTAAGCTTCCAGTGTGAGGAACGGAACTGTGTGGAGCATTTACAGATGGCAGCCATGTCGGCAGAGTGAGCAGCAGCAGAAGCACAGCGTCTTGAGTGGTGGATGGCTGGGCCCATGTGAGTCCCAGCCTGGACTTTTATTGGCTCTTTGATGACCTGAAAAAGCTCTGAGGCCTCCCTGAGCTTCAGGTTTGCTTTCTTTCAAATGGAGAAAAACAGACTTCTGCTCTCTGGGCTGTGGCCAGAAGTCTCTGGAGAGGTATATGGAGAGCACATGCCTGGTACCTGGAGACTAGGGAATGGGAAATGGTAACTGCCTTCATGAGAGTGGGGCTGATTGTTGCAAGTTAAGTCATGCCCTTCCAAAAATGTGTCTTTAAAGTCCTAGCCCCTAGAATCTCAGATTGTAAATTATTGAGAAACCAATTCTTCAATGGAAATCAAGTCAAAATTAATTCATTGAATGTGCTGGCTTCTTTCTTTCTCCTTTCCCTACCCCTTCTCCCTCTCCCTTCCCTCCCTCTTACCTACCTTCCTTCCTTCCTTCCTTCCTTCCTTCCTTCCTTCCTTCCTTCCTTCCTTCCTCTCATCAAGAGTCAGAGGAGAGAAGGGAACCCACGATTGAGAAAATGCCTCGATAAGATGAACCTACAGAGCCTATTCTTAATTAGTATTCATGGTGGAGGGCCCAGCCTGCTGTATGTGTTGCTATCACTGGGCATGCAGTCCTGGGTATATATGAACACAAACTGAGCAAGCCAAGAGGAACAAACTAGTCAGCAACATTCATCCATAGCTTCTGCTTCTGCTTCATTTCCTGCCTCCAGGGTCCTGCGCCAACTTCCCTCAGTGATAGATTGTTACCTGGAAGTATACAATGAAATAAACCCTTTTTCCTCCAAGTTGCGTTTGGTCATGCTGTTTTATCACAGCAATGGGAACCCTACCTAAGACATTGTGTTTATTAGGATGATATGACTGGGAAGAGAAAAGAGAAAAAAAGAGTTGGAAGGAAACAATGAAGAAGAGGGATCCTCAGACATCGGCAGATGGAAGGATGCGTCTCTCAGCTAGGACTGCTGGCAGCTGTTACAAACTAGGAAAACACAAGGGAAGATTCACTCCTAAAGACATCAAAGAGGTCATGGATGGCCCTGCTCATTTGGAAATGCTAGAATTGTGAAGGAATATATTTTTGTTGTTTTAAGACAACTAGTTTTTGATGATTGGTTATGGCATACCTAGAAAACTAATATGGTAATGATAGTTATGATGATAGTGATGATGATTTGATGGTGATGGTGGCAATGATGGTGGTGGTGGTGATGATGGTGGTGGTGTTGATGGTGGTGGTGGTGGTGGTGGTGGTGATGGTCACCATGGTGGTGGTAGTGGTGGTGGTGGTGGTGGTGGTAGTGATGATGGTGATGGTGGTGGTGGTAATGGTGATGATAACAGTGACCCTGGTAGTAATGGTGCTGCTGATGCAGGTGCCAAGAACAACTGTAACAATGATGATAGTAAACATGGATGACAGTGATGATAATGATGGTGGTGATGAGGACAGCCATGGCAGTGGTGATGCTGAAAATGATCATGACAATTGTGCATCAGGGCCTAAGCACAAGGAAGAGTTTGGGTACCTGGAAGAAGCTTCTAGAAGGCCTGGATGGCTCTTATTGGGAGCCATTGTTCTCTAGTTTCAGAGGTCATCATGGAGAGGCTGTACAAGGGAGAAGAGAAGGGCTTCTGTGGTCTGGATGGCTTAAAAATGGCCCTTAGGCAGAGCAGCAAAGAGGTTTCCCCTTGACCTGGCCCGCTGAAATGTCCCTTTCCCTGTCCCTCTGCTGTTCTGCTGTGTCCTTGTCTTAGATATCCTTACGCGTGGCTTGGTGCCAGGCATTGATGACAGCTTTCTTGCTGTTTATTATGTGGCTGATTAGGTTGCCATTGGCTGATCCCTGAGATAGAATCTGTACCTTACCAACCCATCTGCGGTGTTGATGGGTCACTGCCTCTCCTCCCTACTGGGCTGTGGTCTCTATGAGGCTGATACTCTTTGATCCACTCCTAAGTGTGGTGCGATCTCAGTGCCCCCCACCTGCTAGGTCCTTCAGAATTGATTGAGTGAATCTACCTGGTCCCTTTCATCACCTGCTGAGCAGGACACAGCATTGCTCCTGGCTAGTGTCAGCGCTGATCCCACCAAGTCCCTGGGAAAGATTAAATTGTTAAAATCCTCTAGGTCCAAGGTGGGCCCTTAAAAAGGAAGAACAAATCCAGAGCTGTGTGTGGTCTTGAGTCAGGCATGTTGAAGGACTCTTAGAGAGTGGAGTGCTCTCCAGGACTTGTCAGTGTGGCAGAGAGAGGCATTTATGTGGCTGACAGAGGGGACACTTGACTGGCAGGCTGCAAAAGGAGATGTTAGGTTTCCTGAGCTGGAGAACCAGATGGTGCCTGTAGACTTAGCTCGGTTGGGTTAGCTGTATAGATTACAGTATGCGTGGCCATAGTGATAACAGACAATATATAACCCTTCACTTATACCTCAGCTCATACTTGGTGTCATTTATTGTTTGA
This sequence comes from Mastomys coucha, assembly GCF_008632895.1. Taxonomy (NCBI): domain Eukaryota; kingdom Metazoa; phylum Chordata; class Mammalia; order Rodentia; family Muridae; genus Mastomys; species Mastomys coucha. Next base: position 102,480,183 of record NW_022196913.1, on the reverse strand, counting down.
AACAGGGTCTTCTGTGTCACAGGATGGTCTCCAGCCCTTCGCCAGTGCATGGGCCTGTCCTAGTCAAATACTCTTTATGGTGTATATATAGGTTATTTACTTTTTTCGCTTGTGTACTTGTCCAAATGCCTTCTGATGAGTTCTTGGAGGTGGAGTTCATGGGTCAAAGAGGAGGCACATTTTCATGTGTAATGCAGTCTTCTAATTTGCCATTCAGGAAAGCTGACTGGCTCCTGTTCTTAGAGCAGGATTCTGAGGATATGCCATCCTCATGATCAGTTACATATCTCTAATAACTGATCAGCCAAAGATGGTTTTTATTTGCATTTTGAAATTTAATACATAATTTACTAGGAAGTAATATGTGTGTGTGCGCGCATAAGCGTGCAAAACGTGAGTGCGTATGTATATGTATGTGTATGTATGTACTTCAATCATGCTTGCAAACTGACCCACGCCAGTTGGAGTAGTTTAGTTCTTCCTGCTACTGTTGTTTGCATAGATGTGGTTTCTAGACCTGACTTTGTTGCCAGCTGTGAGCACAAGCTGCTTCTTCAACCTCTGAGGCCCTCAGTATCATTTAGAAAGTGGTTGTGGGGAACTAGACACTCCACTCACTACCACCAACCA
>NW_022196913.1:102460525-102479543 GCF_008632895.1 Mastomys coucha | reverse complement strand
ACCACCACCACCATCACCACACAACCATTTTAGTAAGAATAGTAGAAAGAAGCCATTCTGGAGGCTTGAACCTTGCAATTAAATATTCAAAGTCTCCAAATCAAAGGTAATGGCTTTCACTCAAATCCAGGATACATGCCAACAGCTCTCTCATTCTCTCCCTGGCTCTATGCACCTTTGTGTGGCTTGACATCATGACAGCCAGTTACCATGGCTTCTTCAGGGTTGTGTAGGTAGGTCCTCCATAAGAAGCTGACTCGTGGAAGAGAGCTTTGAGGACATAGAGAATGAAGAAGGCAGAGGCTTTAAGGGGGATGACTAAGGAGTTCTAAGTGCTTCTAAGGACCATGGAGTGAGTCTGGGAGGAGCAGCAGACAAGCCCAGATCTGGGAGGGTCCAGGAAAACACCCCGTGGGAATCAGAGAGCAACAGCCTGGAAAGGCTGACAAAGGGAATCCTCAGACAGGCCTTCCTTGGAATGCGCTGGTTCAAGCCATTCAGCTCTTCTCTATGGCACAGTCACATGTCCCCAAACTGCCACAGGTGCCTATTGATGACTCTGCCTTACCCTCCACCTGAAAGTCATTGTTCTTCTCTCCAGCTTTGGCTTTCCCTTTTTCTACCCTGCAGCTGGTGCACCATCCCTTCATTTTCCCCAATCAGGCCTCCATCTCTGGTCTCAGATTGATCCTCCCACTCTGAATGCCTTTTACATTGGCCTACTTGGGATGCAGGGAAGGATGTTAGAACAGAGCCTACTACAGTTATATTTGGTTCTGATATAAGTAGGCATTCAGATATAGTATTTGGGGGGGATAGTCATGAAACCTTGCATAATTCAGTTCAGTTGACTACCATGGTGTTAATAAAGCAACAGTATATGCAACAACCAACAGTCCCTACAGTGTTTTTTTTAAAAAATGTGGTTTTTCTTCTTTAAGATGGATATCTTTGATTCCTTTAGTAGTCATACTCAAACATAGGCCTGTTTTACTTTTGTGGCCCTACAGCTTCTCACGTTGTGTCTTCCTTGCCTGAAGAGGAAGTGGAGAAGACACACCCATTTCTTAAAAGCCTGTTAATGACTTACCCCATTTCCACCCTCCCTGGCTAGAACTCTGACACATAATCACCCTCAGTTTCAAAGGAGTCTGGGAAATGTAGTCTGGTAGTGTGCCCAGGAAACTTGGTGAGAGTTGGCTGCAATGTTAGGTGTGGAGAAACAGAGCTCTTTGGAAAGTGATGCTTGTGACCATAGATGTTCAACTCCTGGTCTAGAGGGGGCTGAAGTCCTTCCTGATCCAACTCATTGTGATGCTACTCAGTAATAACGGTGCTCTGTAAACAGTTACTGTGAGGGAAGAAGGAGGGAGGCCATGGACATAGAAAACTGAACTCTGCTATGCAAGTGACTAGGGTCTGTCCTTTGACAATGACAATGACAATGGCAGCTTACATGTTCCAGATACTGATATGTTCCACCCTCATAATTATTCCTGTGTCACAGGTGAGTGAACTGAATCTCAGGGCAGCCATTTTCCCAAGGTCACAGTTGAGTGACAGAGCCCAAGGTTGGGTTCCAGCAAGCTGGTGACACAGCTGCCATTTCTGATGTGAGCCCAACTCAGTTCTACCAGATGGATAATACTGCCACCGAGAGAGTCATACTTTGTGTTACAAGCAATGAATGAAGTCACCCTTGGGGCTCCACCTAACAATCTCATAGGAGCCATCATAATAAGTCTGAACCTAACCTAATGACACTGGTATTATCAGCCCTGTTTATGGAGTGATGAACTGAAGACTCAAAGAAGTGAGATATTTCTCTGAGGTCACACAGCAGGTCAAGCCATCAAGGGTACTTTCCATTCTAAGCTTTTGGTTGCAAGGAACACGACTGGCTTAAAGGAGACAGGAGGGAATTGGACTGAACTGCTGTAAGTCCATAGGCTAGACAATAGACTGTTTATTACAATAGGGGACACAGAGCTCCCTTGAATTATGATAATTTCATAAAAGGTTGGGTCACATGCATACACACACAGACACACAATGGATATAGAATTGACATGAAACTAACCATAAATATTACTGAGGCATTCAGTTCAGTGACACTGAGTCCATTCATAATTGTATCATTTCTATGTAGTTTCCAAGATGTTTTCATCACCCATAAAGGAAGCCACAGTGCCTCATGGTTCCCCCCCTCCCCCTCCCAGCCCCTGGCAACCACCAGTCATTTCTTCTTTATGTATACACCTCTGCTGGATGCTTCACATGTATGGAATTGTCTGTGTAAAATTTCATGTCTGGCTTTCGTTCAGCATGTTTTAGAATTAACGTTGTAAAGATCTACCCATGGTATGGTATAGTGCCAGGATTCCTGTGTCGGGCTGTTTGTTTGTTTTGGGTTTGTGTCTTTGAGACACGTTCCTGCTAGGTAACCTTGGCTGCCTTGAACCGTCATGTCCCTTCATTCCTTTTTATAGTTCGTTAATTCCATTGTGTGGGTAGGTTGCAATGTTTATTCATTTACCAGCTGATGGACATCTAAGCTGTTGCTAGTTTTTGGCTGTCATGGCAAGTACTGCTATGAACATTCATTTACAAGTGTTTATATGAGTCCATGTTTTCAATTCCTTGGGGCATAGGCCTGCGGTAGAATCGCTCAGTCATCAGGTAACTATTTTTAACTTTTTTGAGGAGCTGTCAGACCTTTGCACAGTGGCTGAGTGATTTTTTTTTACATTCCCACCAGCCCACAGACCTTTGCCAAGACTTGATGTTGGCCCATTTTCTTGTCTGTGGCCGAACTAATGGATGTGAAGTGGTGTGTCATGGTGGTTTTACTTGCAGGTCCATAGTGACTCATGCCTTTGAGTTGCTTCTCCCGTGCTTGCCGGCCATGGAGCTTTAGGAAGGTGTGGCCAGGTATGGAGTAGATCATCCTCCAGAACACCAGCCGAGGGGTTCCTGTGGATACTTGGTTTTGAGGGGCAGAGAGTGAATGGCTGCCAGAGTCTCAAAAAAGGTGTTTGCTTCTTGGCAAGGCCCTGGGCAGAGCTGAGCCTTAGGCTGAGCCTGGAAGATAATCTTCAGCCTCCCCTAGCCTCCCTCCCATCTCCTAGTGGGACTCCTTGTTGACTGTGACCATTTGTAACCAGAGAGTAGGCAGCTCTTCTGTAAGTTATGAGGTTGGCTAATGGCTGGTCCTTGAGTGTTGGTCTCTTGCTGTATTTGCTTGTGAGATTGGCTACAGTCCTGTGGGATAATCCCCCCTTTATCATTACCACCAGAGACACAGAGAGAGCATCCTTTTTATAACAAATCCTACTGCGAGAGGATTCTCTTTCTCATCCTCTCTCCTCCCTCCTCTCCCCTCCTTTCTTTTGGGTAAGTTTCCGTCCCCCCTCTAAGCCTATACCAAGCGCTATCTAGGCACACATGGAATAGCTAACTCAGTGCTGCAGCTGGGCTGCAGAGAAGATTCTAGACTGGATGTCCAGTCAGATGCCAGGTTTTACTAGATCTGTCTGATGGGAGGCCTTTTCTCCTTGGAGCTATTGTGCTGTATTAGGATATCACCTGAAGGCCAGTAGTCCACTTGAAGCAAGCTTTCCAGAAAACCCCTTCCCTGTATCCCCCAGCCTAGAGGGGGAGAGGAGGTCAGTGATTCTTTCTGCCTAACCATATCCCATGAGTGCTGGAATGATGGAGCCATGGCTGAAGTTCCATTCTCTCCTCCTCCCTCCGGGTCAGTTGTCAGTCTGTAATTTCCATTTCTGTTTCCGATAAGGCAATGCTTGTCCATTCTCTCTTCTGAGATGTCTGAGATGTCTAGGTATGCCTTCTGCAAAGCCGGGCTTCCCAGCTTGCTCCTTGCCAGGCCACCCCTTTCCACATCAGTCACAGCGTGGAGGTGGGTGGTGTGAGGAAGGGCAGTTTTTCCAGCTTGTGTCTCCCGCCAGCTCTGCAGAGGAAGCAGGCTGACGCTGGAATGTCCTGATCCAGCACATGAAGTCCTCGGTCGGGGCCCCCGAGGGAATCTGGAACATGCCCAGCTGCTTTTCCGCAGCTGGCCACGGGGAAAGGCCCTGCCACAGCTGTGTGCCTTCCTCCACACTTCATGTCGGAGTGCACATGCGTCTGCACATGCCTGTTCTGGGAATGGTGGCCTTTGGTGTTGGCATGGGGTCTCTCTCTCTCCACTCTTCTTTCAGAGACGATTTCACACATCCCAGGATGAATTCAGGCTTGCTTTGTAGCCCAGCATGTTTGTAAACTCCTGGTCCTTCTGCCTCTCTCTGAAGTGAGCAGATTTCAGATATGTGACACCACACCCAGAGCTTCACGCATGCGCAGCTAAGTTCTTTACTAACGAAGGTACATTTCCAGTCCAGCCTCTCCCATTTTTGGAGTCCTAGATTTTGAGGGAGCAGGGTACCCATCAGGTCATGCAGTCGAGATGCTGGAATAGGATGTCTCTGCTGCACTTTCTCTTCTCAGGAACCTTCATACTGCTCGTGAGATAGAGATGATGTGACTCTTGCTTCCCCACTGGTCCCGGAGGTCCCAAGGAGCTACTAGCCCTTTCTTGGCTAGTAGCCCACAGCTGTATATGCTGCCCCTTGGGGGACAAAATACATCTGTCTTAAATATATTAACTGTTTTTAATTCTTTGTCATTTGGGGATAAAATCTTGGGGAAAGTGAGGAGCCTGGATTAATGTCTGAGAGAACTTTGGTTTGCAGCAGGTTCTAGAAGATGGGGCCTGTCGGGACACCTCGTACCGCACATAACTGCCAAGCAAGAGGCTTGTAGGAACCAGTGTCCTGATAACGTGCTGCTAATCCTTTGGCAGCTAGGAATTGGACTCTGCTGGGAAAGTCTTGGCATAGGATATTTGTTTGGTTTATTAATTCATCAATTCACTGAACATGCACTGGGCCAGGCACAGTCCTGGCTGAGGGTCATCTTGTTCCCTGAAGGCTTCTCTGGGGAGGAAGGTGGGGAGGTGTGACAGATTGCTTTCCCTGTAATTCTGTCTTGCTTGCCAGAGAGTTTTTTTCAACAGCCTTCCATTTCAGGTGGCACCCTGATGTCCACAGCTTGTCCTTCCATGGAGGTGACCCCAAATGGCTCAGGGAGTAGTTCTGAAGCTACAGTGAGTCAGGGTACCCAGCTCAGTATCCTGTCACTGTACTGACACCCTTCGCACTTGGAGACAGCTGTCGGAATGGAAACTGTTTAATCCTCATCAAAAAGCAAAGAATCTAGACTCTAAGATAATGCCATTTTGAAACTGAGAAGGTCCTTCTATGTTGGCAGGCAGCAACATTTCTAAGAAACAGAGGCAGATTTTCAGAGAGCTGTTTAAAGGTTGAGCTGCCTGGCCCTGGTGTTCCTAGGTCACCTAGCCCTTCTGAGTATGGCAGGAAGATAATTTGTCACTGGGCTTCCTTGTCCAGCTGGAGGAAGTAGCATGCAAAGCTACTTGTATGTGTGAGACCGTGTATATATATATATATATATATATATATATATATATATATATATATATATATATGCATATATATATGGTAGGTATATATGTAATTGTATATATTATGTCTATAAGTACATATTAATAAACTAATTCATGATTATTATTTGTATTGGCTGCAATATAAAGGGCATTCCTGCCTTCCCATTTTGACAGTTCAAGCAGAAGTGTCTCCGCCCCATCCCCTTTTTAATTGATTCAGGGAATATATTCTGGCAACAATAGTTGCTACTGACCACCCGCTATGCAGCAGCCATTCTTAGAGCTATAGAAAGGGACAGTGGTCCTAGCTGCAGCACTAGAACATTCTGATGTGCTATCATGAAACTTTCAAACAGCCCATGACATAGATCCCCGATTTAGGTTTATCCCTGGAAGACCAAGTTTGTACCGTTTTGAAAACTAGAAGGGCAAAAGATGCCAAAAGAAGCATCAGTTACCCATATATTTCCAGATGGTCTGATTCACAGCAGGCTCTTGAAGGTACTGATTGCAAATTTACCTGTTTATGTATTTAGTTTTGAAACAGGGATTTTTTTGTATTCAGTCTGGCTTCAAACTGGCTACATAGCGAAGGACTATGACGTTCAACTTCTGATCCTCATGATCCTCCTTACCACGTGCCAGGTGCAGAGGCTATGCCTAGCCTGAGGCTACTCTTCTGCGAGCTTTACCCAGTTCAGAAAGGTGAGATGCTTACCTGAGGCTGGTAAGGGAAGAGGCCGATGCTCTGCAGATTCCCAAGCCTCTTCTATGCTTTCACTTTCAGGTTGAGAACTTCCTAGTTGCAAACCTTCACATTTGCCTATGGTCGGAGCTTGAGATGGGAACCGACTTGAAACAACAAGCCTTTACTGCCATCTGCTTCTGGATGGAGCAGCACTGTCCTAGGCAGAACAACATACATTCCCACAATGAGCAGTTTCTTTAGGCTGTGGCCTTGTTCTCTACATGGGTCCACGTAGAGGCTCTTCCTCTCTGTGTCTGATAGTCTCCTGTTCCACCCCAAAACCTGATGCTACCACCCTCCAGCTCCACGGAGCTACTCCATCCAGTCACGTGCATCGTTTTTCTGCTTTATAGTAGCTTCCCCTTCTGTAGTTAGGCACAACTATAGGTTCACCTGTGTGGCTCGCATCAGAAGACAGTGCCCAGCTTGGGCTGGCATTTTGTTAGCATCTGCCACCTAGTGTAGGAATGAATGGATCTGGCAAAACAGAAGATAATTAGATGTCTAGTTCATCCATGTTTCTTCAGTGCGAAGGGTACTCTTTAGACATGTTCTGTGTGAACAAGCAGAGTGAGGGATTGGGATTCGTTTCTCATTAGCCCTGCAGATAGATATGCAAGAATGCCATGCCTAGGATTTGTGAACTGCAGCTATATAGGGATGGGGGAGGTGGGAATGTGTGGGTGAGTCTTCATGTGGGACCAGGTGTGCTTTGCATGATTCTTTGGAAGAGCTGAAGGGGAGATTCCTCTTCTTGTTTCTCATCATGCCAGTCTGTGTGCTTGGCTTTAAGTAGATGGCATTGAATGCTGCTTACACATACCTCATTTCTTTTGATTCTGGGATTCTTTTGATTACTGAATGCATTATTGATTTCCTAACAGTGCTAGCAGATAAAGCAGAAGTCAGAATGCATTGGGAGGAACGCACTTTCTATTCCATACATACTAACCTGTGAAAATATGGCCATCAGAGAATGGAGGAATAACGTGGTGACGAAGAATACAGCCAAGCTGGGTGGCCGGGTTGTGGCTGCTGTCAGGATGAGGCATGAGCTTGCGTGAGGCTGGTCTGGTTAGCTTCTTTTATTTTTTAATTTTATTTTGTGTTTATATATTTTAATTAAAATTCAATTATATTACTTTTTATTAGATATTTTCTTTATTTACATTTCAAAGGTTCTCCCCTTTCCTGGTTTCCCCTCCTAAAAGCCTCCTATTCCCTCCCCATCTCCCTGCTCACCAACCCACTGTCTCTGGCTTCCTGGCCCTGGCATTCCCCTACACTGGGGCATAGAGCCTTCACAGGACCAAGGGCCTCTCCTCCCATTGATGAGCAACTAGGCCATCCTCTGCTACATATGCAGCAGGAGCCATGAGTCCCACCATGTGTACTCTTTGGTTGCGTATTTGGTTCCTGGGAACTCTGGGGCTACTGGTTAGTTCATATTGTTCCTCCTAAGTGGCTGCAAACCCCTTCAGTTCCTTGGGTCCTTTCTCTAGCTCCTTCATTGGGGGCCCTTTGCTCAGTTCAATGGATGGCTGTGAGCCTCTACTTCTGTATTTCTCAGGCACTGGCAGAGCCTCTCAGGAGACAGCTATATCAGGTTCTTATTGGCAAGCACTTGTTGACATCCACAATAGTGTCTTCATTTGGTGATTATATATGGGATGGATTTCCAGGTGGGGCAATCTCTGGATTGTCACTCATTCAGTCTCTGCTACACACTTTGTCTCTGTAACTCCTTCCATGGGTATTTTGTTTCCCCTTTTAAGAAGGATTGAACTATCTACACTTTGGTCTTCCTTCTTTTTGAGTTACATGTGGTTTGTGGATTCCAGTAGTTCTGTTGCTGTGATGAGAACAGTTTGACCAGAACCAACTTAGGGGAGTAAAGGGCTTGTTTTATCTTACAATTTTATATCTTCATTGAGAGAAGTTGAGGCAGGAATTTGAAGGCAGGCAGGCCTGCTTGCTCTTCCATACAGCATTACCTCTGACCAAGCAAATCACTTGCTAGCTAAGGATGTGTACCAGGAACTATGGAACCAGCTCATACGGTGGCTTATACTCAGCTACATTTCTTATTTAGTTTAGGACCGCCTGCCTAGGGAATGGTTCTGCCCACAGTAGGCTGGGCTCTACTACATCAATTAACAAACACAACAATCCCTCACAGACATGCATATCCACAAACCAGTTTGATCTGGGGAGTTCCTCAATGGAGACTCTCCTGTTGGATGATACTGGGCTGTGTCAGCTTGTCAGCTAACCAGGACACTGGGTTTCATTTGTTACTCATAAAAACTCTGGCAAGGTGCTCACCCTGTCTTAGCCCATTCCTTCCTGGTGAGATGGAGCAACAATGATGCCTGCTCTCAGGTTGTTACGAAACTAAAGTTAAATTTTGAAGTGTGTGGTACACATACTTGGCACGCAGCACATGCTAGCTTTGTTATTTTTTTTTTTTTTTAAAAAGGTTATTTCGGCTCCGAGGGTTGTTGTTGCCTCTTTAAAATGGAGCAAGAGTGGTGCTTCTCACTGCCCTGGCCATGATTGCAGGTGACAGAGTAGCTGGCACCTAGGCCCAAATGCTTCTAGGGAACACTCAGCCACAAGGCTACTAGAACCTCCCATGTAAGCTTTTCCCCCCGTTTTTCCTGTCCCTGGACTGAGTGGAGGCTGGGACACTGAGGTATTATCCTTGGAAGGTGACTTACAGGCCTTAGAAGCAGCATCCTCTCTGATTGTCACTGGGGCAAGGGTCACTGGATACCAACAGGATGAGAAGACACATGAAACATGTCCATGCTGCTGATCTTGATGACAAGTTGCTAAGTCAGGACTCCTGGCTGCAGGTGTCATTCCTAGTTTGGGTTGTCACCATAGCGACAGTTATTTGTCCCATCACCTATTTGGCTGTGGGTCTTGTGCTTCTTTAGATAGACGCTCCCTTGGTGTCAGCATCTCTAAGCCTAGCTTGGCAGGATCCCTTACATCCAATATTCCAGTGCTGAGCTGTACAGTAACTGGGTCGCATCCAGAAGGTCATGCTAGAGCTCTGAGTGTTGGAACCCTCCGCTCCTAATGTTACAGCTCCTTGGTAGGTAGAAGCACTAATTTTTGGTGACTCTCTGGAACTCTTCTTCAGGCTCAGCTCTTTACAGTCCCTGCTTCTACCTTCTGGAACTATTCAGCTGCTGCTGCTGGGTATGCTTGGGGCTGGCAACCCTGGGAGTCGTCTGTTATTCGTGTTATCAGCTTACTGTTGTGTGGTAAAGAGAAAGACCACAAGTAGGCAAGAGAACCCTCGGTGAGACTTTGATAGACTTTGGGCTGCAACCACCACAAGTAGAAACAATACAGGGAGGCAGACAGAAGGACACTCTGTTGGGCAGATCTCATCACTGCTGCTTTTGTAGACAGCTATACATAAACCCTAGATGCCTTGGCTGGGGACACCTCCACCACCAGAGTGAAGGTTGTAGTGAGGGTGTTGGATGGCTGTGATGGAGCCACAGAGAGTCATTTGAAGCTGTCATGACAAAGCTGAGTCATTGCAGGTGGTTTCTAGGGCATAGCCAGGGAATAGCCACCATGACCGTTGTGATAGTTAATTCCTGTGACTGTAACAAAATGTCTCAGGGGCATCTGGGACTGGCTGAGGGTCTTCTCTGGGCATTGGTCGCTATGTCAGTGTTCCTGCACATTCATTCACAAGGCATTTAAAGCCACCCCAGCTGTCATGATGACAACTCCAGGAACTATCAAGGGAGTGTCTGCTTGGACAGCTTTAGTGATTCCTGTGAAAACAGTAGAGAGGAAGTTTAGTTGCCACTGCCCCCGACGGGCCTTCAGGAGTGACATCAATGTCAGTCACAGCCTTGCCGGACTTGGGAAGGATCAACATCAGTGGTTCTGATCAGCCCATGTCCCTGCTCAGCCCGGGGCAGTCATCCAGTTCTGCCCTTGGTAGCTGACACCGTAGCCAGGCATGAGGGAAGATTGACAGTTGTCAATCAAGCAAGGAAACTGCTTGCAACTCACAGCTTCTGTCATTTAAACAAATAAACAGACAAACAAGCAAACAAACTTTGACCCACATAAAAGATTAGACATGAAATTCACATTCTTCTTTAGCCAGCCTTATCCAATCATTCCTAAGCCTCAGCCAAGCAACCTTAGGGAAGGATGGGGGCCTCCCTCTCTTCAGCCACACACCTGCCCTGCAATGTCAGTTCTCATACTTTATGACCATTTCCTTCCTAGCAACACTGCACTGTAACTATCATCTTACCATCTCTAGGCAGGCTCTGCCTGAAGCCAAAAGCCATGGAAATGTGAGACCTTAAATGTGAGAGATGAAGGCACGAAGCAGAGAGACAGAGATGATATGGTCCCCAGTAGAAGGAATCTTACCGTGCTGTGTCTCATTCTTCTAAAGTCCTCTTTGTGTTGGGGAGCTGTGGGCTTGTTCCCTCGTGTCCAGTCCACCCATCCTGGACTGAGGGCTGTATTTTGGAGCAACTCCCTGGCTACCTCTAAGTTTGTCTCTTGGTGGTAGACAGGAGCAGGGAAGAGGAGGGCCAAGCAGGTGTTGCTTGAAGCAGGATGCGCTATCTTTTAATGAGGCAAAGAGGTCTCAGGATCTGCCTTCTGAGAGCTGGTTAGCCAAGAAAGTCACTAATGTGTTTCAGTGTCAGTCTGGAAGCCTGTGGACCAGGAGGCCAAAGGTGTCAGTCCTGACCTGAATCAGAAGGCCCAAGAACAAGGAAGACTGGTATCCGAGGACAGAAGAGTTTGGATTTCAGCTCACGTGGAGAGCAAATTCACCCCTGGTCTTCTCTTCATTCAGGCCTTTAGACAGACTGGATAGGGCCCATTCACCCCAGAAACACCCTCAGCAGACTCATCCAAATATAATGTTTTTGCAGCTGCCTGGGCAGCTCTGAGCCAAGTCAAGCTGACACATGAGATTGACCATCACCCTGCCCATTGAGGGCTTGTTTTCCATTATAATTGATGCCACAGAGTTCAGAATGGGTAAACTATTGGGCTAGGAGATTCTGAGAGTGCTTCCTGGAAGGGTTGGAGCTTCACCCTAAGGAAACAAGTTGAGCTGCTAAGAGATGGGAAGAAATAATAGCACAGGAATATGTTTGGCTTATTTTTCTTGAGGCTCTTGGTTTTGTCTAAGTAAAGCTCCCACTGAACAGGAAAAAAAAAATCACTCTGGTAAATGGGAAAAGTGTTTGACATGATTTTACAAGAGGAAGCAATTGTCTGAGCTGTAGCCAGCTGCGGATGACTCCAGAGTTTCATAACATCCTTTCTGAAAGGATGTGAATCCAATGTCTGTGAGGCTCCCGTGGAATAAAACTCAGCTACTCCCCGAGGACTGGTCTTGGAGAGAGAGAGTTAGTTTCTTGGTTTAAACAACTTTGGGATGGAGAGTTTATTTTGGTTGGTGGTTTCAGAGGGCTCAGTCCGTCATGCTTGGTCCTGCAGAGCATTGTGGCAGAGAAGTTTCTGTACCTCATGATATACAGGAATTGGAGAACAAAGGGGATCCTGGGATTAGGTGTGAACTTCAAAACCATTAGGTCCTATCTTCTGAACTTTCTACCATCTTCCCAAACATTGTCAATAGCCTGGGCTCAAATGTTCAACATGTGAACGTGTGTGAGCATGTGTACATGTATGTGTATGTGTGTGTGTGTGTGTGTGTGTGTGTGTTGGTAGGAGATATATTTTATATTCCAACCACAACAGAAAGGTTTATGTGCCATATGGTTCATGCCCTTACTCATATATGGCATCAGGGTGGCTGTCCTGACTGACAGACTGTACATTGCAGGACAGACTTTGAGTAGAAAAGCATATACCAGAGGGTTAACAAGCTAACTTCAAAACCATGGCCTTCGCAACCTGTTTACCCATCTTGATGCAGATGAATTCCACTTTACTTCAGCAGGTAGTTGTTTTAACATTGTATCTCTGGGGCATCGAGGTGACAGACCATTGAGAGGAGCATGTTATTCACTCCCACTCCACACATTTTATTGAGCGCCTACTACAGACACCCATTGCTTCCCTGCTTATGCCTTTGATTTCTCTCAATGTATGTTCACTGGCTGCTTCCTGCCTCACTGAACCATCTCCAGGGATGGATGGACATTGGTAAAGTAAATGCCTCAGTTCTCTCTCCCTCAGAAGCAAGATCTGAGATGTCTTATCCAGTCTTCAAAAGGCCCTCTGGAGTGAGTTCCAGGCTCTAGTAGGATGGCCTGCATTGACTTCTGAGCATACAACTTCACTGTAGCACAGTTGGGGCATTGATTTCAGGCACGGCCAGCACTGCTAGTTCTAAGCACTGACAAGTTCCCAGGGAGCCAGAGTTTCACCCAGTGTTTTAACCACAGTATCTTGTTGATTGTGATTCAGAGTAGGAAAACATGAGTGCATACCGGTTAAACAGCTCACCAGAGTCCCACTGTGGCTTCTAACTCAGGTGGACTTCTTCTAATTATAAGTCATATTGTAAAAATACAGGATCGCCAGGCAGTGGTGGTGCACACCTTTGATCCCAGCACTTGGGAGGCAGAGGCAGGCGGATTTCTGAGTTTGAGGCCAGCTTGGTCTACAGAGTGAGTTCCAGGACAGCCAGGACTACACAGAGAGACCCTGTCTCAAAAAACAACAACAACAAAAACAAAACAAAAATCTAGCAAGACAGTGTCAACATTATACAGCATCCAGTGTTTGTTTGCTCATCTGTCTGTCTGTCTATCTATCTATCTATCTATCTATCTATCTATCTATCTATCTATCTATCTTATTTTTGTTTGAGAATTTTATGCATTTAATGTGTTTGGCTCAAACCTCAAATTCCTTCCCCTCTAATTCCTCTTATATTCACCAAATACCTTCCCTTCCTAACTTTATCATGTCTTCATGCTCTCTCTCTCTCTCTCTCTCTCTCTCTCTCTCTCTCTCTCTCACACACACACACACACACACACACACACACACACACACACATGCACACACACACACACACACTGTGCTGCCTGTATATGCACTATTGTAGGACCATCTCCTGGAGCATAGGCAGCCTTTCGGGAGCCACATCCCTGAAGAAATTTCCCTCTTCCTGTAGCCATCAGTTGTCAGTCGCTCCTCAGCTGAGGGCGGGACTTCCTGAGCCCCTCTTTTGTCCGTGCTAGGCTTTCGGCCAGCTTGGTCTTGCTCATGCTTGGTCATGCTGTCACAGCCAGTGTGAGTTCCTGTGTGCAGCTGCCTTTTCGGGTCCAGAAAAGCCTGTTTTATTGCAGATATCTGTTACTTCTGGCACTTACGGTGCTCCCTGTTCCTTAGGGTAGAGAATGTGGTATAGTTGCCCCATGCAGAGCTGAGCACACACTCTTGCTTTCGTATTCTCTCTTGTGCATCTCTGTTAATCAGTACATACTACAAAGAGAAGCCTCTCTGATGAGGTTTGAGAGACACACTAGTATATGGGAAGAAGGCTAAGAACTTGGGGTGGGACACAGGTAGTTTAATACTGAACCATGTAACAGAACCATAGTATTGGGTTCTCCCCTGGGACCTGTGATCTAGCCAGAACCTACATCTTGACTATTCTACAGTACTAGGCGTGAGTTCTGAGTGTCTTGATCCTCTGGAAAGAAATAATCTCTGAAACTGAATCAGTCTCAGAGGATAACATGGTCTCAATGTGTGTGCTTAGCTGAGAGCACTGTGGGAGCCATCTTGGTCTGTGCATGGATGCTGACCTCATCTTAGGGGGTCATCCTCAAGGCAGCGGAGTGTCACACCTCACACAGCTCTTTCACACTCCTCTCTGGAGATTCATAGTGTGTACTGATGTAGGCTAGGCTGGGATCGTGGCTTTGTTTCACAAACAAGGACCTAAGAGCCTGCGAGGCTAACCTGTAAACATAGGATTCTGGAAACCTGTCAAAGGCTGAGGCAGGTGAGTGGACAAGGAGCTATGGGACTCATGTAACAGCTTGTGGAAGACTATTCAGAGGACATTGTGGCTGCAGTGTATTTATGTATGTATTTTATAGTCGTTTCTGGGAGAGTCTCACATATCCCAGGCTAGCTTCAAATCCCTTATGCAGCCTAGGATGTCCTTGAACTTTCTGATCCTCCGGCCTTTATCTCCAGAGTGCTAAGATTAAAAATGTGCATATCGGTGCCTCATTTATGCTTGCCAAGGTAGGCAAGCACTCTACCAACCAAACGACATTCCCAGTGCAAGCTATTGAGCCTGCATCCAGAATCTGGTTCTCCTATGCACTGGCTCAAGCACATTAGTTTTTTGTTTCCAAGTCTTGATTTTTCTCTTTCATAAAAACGACTCATTATCTGGCTTGCAGGACTTTTGTGAGGGTCAAATTGGCACCAGGCAGGTAGAAATGATGCAGGCATAGCTGTGTCAGTCCTCATCCTGGTTGTGCCGTCTGTGTACAGGGCTTCATTTCTGCCCCTGACTTGTATTCATACTCATTGGTGTTCATAAGTCAATGTTCTCATGCTGTCTGGTTATTTTCTAAGAATTTCTTATATCCATGTATTCATGTATGTGTGTACATTACATGCCACTGCATGTACATGAGAGTGACAGGATATCTTTGAAGAGCTGGTTCTCTTTTCCCATATGGGCCCCTTGAATTTAGGCCGTCAGGCTTGATGGCAAGATGAAGCCAAAGAGACTAGCACATGTCGTTCCAGTGGTTTCTATTCTTTTTCTGGAGCAGGGCTTTTAAAATTTTGTCCATCCCCAACTTTCTTTCATTTGAGAAGTTTTAACACAACCTCTGTTCTGTAGGTTTATAAAGTATGTATACAGGGAAAACTGTACATTTATCCTTAAAAGACCATTTATTAAAGAGGAAATCAATTATGCACACTAATGAGGTGGATATACTTGTTTATTTTTTGCATGAGTTAAGTCTTGCCTGAATACTTGAGACTGAAAGACAGAGAACATCTTCGTATTTTTCAGAGTTCATCCATGCTTCACTTTTATAATCATCAACTTAAAGGATGGTGCTTCTCATGGGTACATGGTGCAAAATAGAATATTTTGGCTGTTTGAGAAATTGTTGGACATCCCGTCCTGATCCTAAGTCAAAATTCATGCAACCTGGTCTCTGAAACCAAAATCAGCAACTTGAGCAGTCTTTTAAAAATCAAGCATTCTGCCGGGCGGTGGTGGCACACGCCTTTAATCCCAGCACTTGGGAGGCAGAGGCAGGTGGATTTCTGAGTTCAAGGCCAGCCTGGTCTACAGAGTGAGTTCCAGGATAGCTGGGGCTATACAGAGAAACCCTGTCTCAGAAAAACCAAGAAAAAAAAAAAAATCAAGCATTCTGATGCAATACAGTCCAAAGACAGGCTAATTTGACACCTACGTGCTGAGAGACGACTGTCGGAAAATAACAATGTCCTTGTTTTCTGTAATAAAATCATTATAATTCTGTAAGTGTGCTGCCATTCATAGAGTATAGGAGCCTCGAGTGTGACCTGAGGTGTTTCAGGAACCTTCATCAGTGTGAGGGCTTGCACAGTGCAAAGTGTGCCCGCTGTGTGGTTGGAGCTGAGGATGAAGAAAAGTCATGCACAGAGACAAGGGTGAGGTCTGCCAATAGCACTCCAGGTTCCTCGTGCACTTGATTTATAATTCACATTTGGTAGTTGGGTGTTCAGAAACTTACTGTTGCTAGCTTTTTCTTTACCCTTCATAGAGACTACCCACATTTAAATAGCTTTTGTTCCAGAGCACCAAGAAGCCACTGAAGGATGGTTAGCTGGGGGTGGAGAGGTGGGAGACGACACCACCAGGTTTCTAAAAATTTTATCCTGCACATCAACTTGATTAGAAGATGGAATCTTGGGGCCAGAGAGATACCTCAGCAGTCAAGAGCACTCATGGCTCTTGTAGAAGACCTAAGTCCAGTTAGTTCCCAGGGTCCACATCCGGTAGCTTACAACCTGTAACTCCTGCTCCAAAGAATTCATTGTCCTCTTTTGGACTGGACTTCGAAAGTACATGTATTCCTATGCATATGTTATAAAGACATACTCATATACGTGTAATTAAAACCCGGAAAAAAAACCCCAACAGGATGTAAGTCTTACCTGCATATGGGATTTTAAAAGATCAATGCTGTCTATGAAACTGAACAATGTCTGGAAGTTTGATGTTGTCAACAGTGCTTGATGCTGACTGGAGCTGGCTGAGAGGCACATGGGTCCCATGCTTCTCTTCCCCTGTATTTTGTATGTACAAAATGAGTGGAAGGGAGAGAGTGGTTTTGTCATGGAAGACCTGATTGAGTCCTGAGGTTAGGTCAGTTGCAGTAGCTCAGATCACAGGACTTGGGGGCTTGGTCTAGAGCATCAGAGGAGATAGGGCAACAGATAAGTGGGCAGTGCCTCTATGTGGGCAGAATGATGATTGCTGGGTCTAGAGTTTCTGGCCTTCGATGGAGGTACCACGCTGAGCTAGTGACCCTGAAGAAACACCAAGCAGGCCCCAGGGGTCATGGTACTTTATAGCCCCATCTTTCTTTCCCTTTTATCTTACAAATTTTGAAGCTACTTCCTTGTGCAATGTCTTCCATTCTAGACTTGTTGTGTTCAGTATGCGCAGCGATTAATTAAGATTCGGTATGCATTCATTAATACCAATCCTTTCCCAGGTTCAGAGGGGCTTGTCCTGAAATATATAGGCTCATTTTCATCTGCTTCTTCCTGGGACAGGTTCATGTGCTTTCCAGGAGGCATATACAGCTGCATGTGTGTGTGTGACTGTCTGTCTGTCTGTCATACCTGCCACACACTGTTAGTTCATGTTTAAGGAGCTTGGGCCTAGAGAAGTTAATGACTTGTAAATTGCTCTCCAAGGCTGAGCCAGAAATAGAAGGCAAGAAAGTTCCTGAACAGTCTTGCACAGAGCTGCTCTGATGGAGGTGTCAGCCCCACTGTGGGGAGTGACGTGTGCTAGCTGTCTACCCTCACATGCTGACTGGTCACTCTGGGGAGCCGGAGCACTCCTAATGGGGACTCGGTCTCCTGTGGTTGGATACAGGTTTTCTTGCCCACCCCCATCCCCCACTCACTTGCTGACTGTGTCACTTTTTCTCCTCACCACTGTTCAGGTCGTTTTCGGATGTGACGGCTGAGACATGAGATCTTCAGCCTCCCGGCTCTCCAGTTTTTCCTCAAGAGATTCACTATGGAATCGGTGAGTGGTCCTTGGCCCACCCTGTCTGGGGAACATGTTGATGCCTTGCAGGGTGGACTGGAGGAAGCATCAGTACAAACATCCATGCCCACAACTCTTTTGGTATTGGTGGCATGATACACCTCTGACTTTTTTCTCTCCCCCCCCCTTTTTTTTTTTTACACTTATGAACTTTTATGTATGTGTATTTTATGGCATAGGTGTAGACGTCAGAGGACTAGTCTGGGAGACGTTTTTCTCCTTCCCCATGTAGCTTCTTGGAATCCAGCTTAGGTTCTTGGACCCAGTGACAAACACCCTTGCCTACTGAGCCATCTGCACTCTCTGCTTGTAGAGACAGGAGCTCCTGTAGCCCCAGGCTGGTTTTGACTAACACATAGCTGAGGATGACCTTGAGCTTCTGATCTTTCCTGTTTCCACCTCCTAAGTGCAGGATTCCAAGTATCGTTGCCAAGCCTGGTTGATGCAGGGCTTTGTGCATGGTAGGCAGACGCTCAGGCAACTGAGATACATCTCAGCCCTTCACACCATTCTCTAGTCATCACCTGTTGAATTTAATCTTAAGGAAATGCCTGGGGTGGGGGAAGGTGAGGTGGCGGATTGTATCAGAAAGGGGTCAGGAATGTGGTGTGTGTTGCTTTAGTCAGTTGAACTTCTTTGGAGATTGTTGCATCCTGTCTGCCCATCTGTCCTGCTGGATAGGAATGACTGTGTTGGCAAATAGCTCTCCCAGATGGATTTTAAGTCATTTTCTCTGACCCTGGTCTCCCCCTTCCTTCCCCCCAATATAGTCTATGTCATCCTGTTGTGAAAGGTTTACCCAACTTGGCAGCTGGAAATACTGAGTCCTAGAATTGGGGCGGATAAGGAGAGGCCTCGAAGTTCGACTTCAGTGGTCCATTATAAATCTGACTGCTTAGGAAGAGCCCCAAGAAATGCATAAAATCACCAGGGGTTGACTGGCACGGGTTGGTTCGCTGTGGCTGGCGTTGCCTGGAAGTCAGTGTATGCTAGTGCTGGAGGGAGTGGCTGGTTCCTGGCCCGGGTTCAGATTTGTATGATTTCAGTTGAGCCATTGACCTTATCTCTTACTTCTGCTCCCTTATCTAGGAAAGGGGCTGGATAAACATTTATGTTTCAGATTTTTTGGCACAGGCCAGAAAAATTACGCAATCAAGTGTGTGGCTACGGTAGGTACACAGAATGCAATTATTATTTTGTGTTCAGGGTGAAAACAAATCTTAAGGATGGTTGGCTAAGCAAAAGTATTCTAAATGAGGAGCTGGGGAGATGACCCAGTTAGTAAAATGCCTGCTGTGTAAGTCTGAGGACCCAAGTTCAGATCTCCAGCACTCATTAAAAGCTGGGCAGGACCAAAATCGTATGAGTCTGTAACTCTAGGGCATGTTGTTTGGGGGGTGGTGAGATGACGATTGTTGTTGTTTTTTGGTGATGGGGGTGGTGGTGG
>NW_022196913.1:102448945-102460292 GCF_008632895.1 Mastomys coucha | reverse complement strand
GTGGTGGTGGTGGTGGTGGTGGTGGATTTTTGCAGCTTTCTAGCCAGCCAGTCGAGGCAACTCTAAGCCAGGTTCATTAAGAGACCTTGTCTTAAACGTAGTGTACAGAAGTAATTGAGGAAGATATCTGGGTATAAAGCTGTGGCAACTGCCGGTACATGCTTCTCGAACACAAGCACACACAGGTGCACACATGCACACACCGAATGGGTGGGAGAAGTGAGTGGGGAATCAAAACTGAGGCTTTGGGTGTGACCCAGACATGAGGTGACAAGAGACTGTTTCCAAGGAAACAGGGCTGTAGGTGCCTGCTTTCATAGTTCATCTATTATGAGGTTTTTTTTTTCAAATTCTGTTATGTTTTATTATGTTTTGTTTTTGAAGTCAAGAGTACCATACAAGGTGGCATTAATTTTGTGGGTATCTTTTAAAGGCATATGAATTGTACTGTAATTGTAAGGCCTCCTGGCATTGTTAGAATTAGGTTTTGCTATAAATGACATAAAACCCAAGAGGCCCTTGGCTTTGAAAACATAGGAAGTAGGGCTGAAGATGGACTCAGCAGTTAAAGCACTTGCTGTGAAAGCATCAGGACTGGAATTCAGATCCTAGAGCCCAGGTGAATGCTAGGCGGGCATGGCGGCCTGTCAGTGATTCTGGCCTTGGAAGATGGAGACAGGATCCTTGGAACAAGCTGACGACCAAGACTGAGTAAGCACTTGGTGAGTTTGTGTCTTAATGAATGAGGCTTGAGAAAGGATTCCTGACAATAATCACCGCCCCCCAACACACACACACACACACACACACACACACACACACACACACACACACGAAAAAACACAGATTGTGTGCATATTCTTTTCTAAAAGTTTAGACACAGATAGATAGTAGAGAGGTGCCGCAGTAGTCTGTGAGGTCCTTTCTCTTGTTTCTCTGCTGTGTGGCTTTCCATTTCCAAGACTCTTACTGTCCCACGCTAGCTGCTTTTTCCCTGGTCATCAGACCAGAGCCAAACAAACACACCAAGAAGAAAGGCAGGGTGTATGCTGCTTCTGCAAGCATCTTGTTGGCCAAAATTTAATCCTCTGGGTAAAATCAGTTGAAAAAAAAAAGACTTAGTTAGAATATAATCTTTATTCAGCGAGAGTATGCTTACCAAGCCGAGTGTGTTAGCGTAGAAGGAGGGAATGAACACTAGGGGCCCATCTTTGAGCATGCTACTACTTTCTGAATGGCTGCTGTTTAGAAGCGCTTCTCTTAGCCAGACTGCTGGAGTTCTAGTTGCTAGACACAGCTCAGGGGACCTTGACGGTCTACTGACCCCTCTGAGCCGCAGGATTTTTATCTGTGAAGCCCATCCATACAGCTCCACTAAGTGGACTTGTGAACAGTGAGTGAGCAGAGGCCAAGCCCTTGCCCGGTGCTGGGCACACCATAAATGCTGTGTCAGCTTTCACCCTGCCTGCTCTTTGCAGTCCGAAGTGATGCTAACGACTAGCCATTGCTTCCTCTACCATCCATGCCTGCCTTCTCCTGCCTCTCCTACTGTTACCACTGCCATTGCTGCTGCTGTGGCTTCCATGGCCTCCGTTCCCACAGCCTCTGCTGGTCCTGACGCTTCCCTCAGTGTGGTGGCTCCTCCCTCTGTGCCTTCTTACTTTCTGGTGCAGTGCTACTTCTAATCCCTTGAGCTCACTGACACACAGCTCCCCGCCTTTGAGTCTCAGTGCACAGTAAGAGAGGGAGACGGTGGCTGGAATGGAGCAGATGTGACAGGCATGATGCAAGGGCTGGCTTCTTCGTGTGTGAAATTCTATTTAAGACAGACAATTTTGTGTGTTTATCTTCTACTTCAGGAAAGCATGTCCTTTCGGGGTACACCGATGTCTTAGTTGGTAAAGTGTGCACTGTGCGGGTGTAAGGGTCTGAGTTTAAGCTCTTGAAGCCAAGTGAGAAAGCCAAGGGTGGGTGGCACCATGTCTGTCACCCCAGTGCTCAGGACTCAGAGATAGCCAATCTAGCTATATTATCGAGTTCTAGGTTTGGTGAGAGACCCTGCCTCAAAAATTAAGATAGAGAGAGATTGAGGAAGACTAAATCATGAACCTCTGACCTACATACAGATGTACACGCATATGTGTGTCTCCGCGTGTGCCACAGGCACACACCAAGGCTTGACCACATATATGTTCCTTAGCTGGCAAGTGATGGGGCCTGAGTGGCAGCTGATTGTTAAGCCTGTGCTCTGGACTGTAATCCAAAGACTTGAATGTCTATTACTTAGTTCCTTCCTTCTTTCACTGAAGGGACAAAATCCACTGCATATTCCTGAGGCACTAGGAACTGGGGTGCAGGGTATATACAGGTGATGTGGCCTATCTTGTGGAGCGCTGTCCCCAAGAGGTGAACACCAGAGCCTTCAGATTAGGTTCAGTGTGGGATGCTCTGGGGCCACAGGGTGGGGCTGGAAGCTAGCCTAACCACTCCACTGAGTGACTGGTAGGGAAAAGTTCCCACATTAGTGAGTAGTCCAACCACATGTGGTCCACATTCAGCCATATAAAGCAGTGTTTTCTACCCCAGAAGGGGTCAGCTTTTCTTGTCTTGTCTGTCACTGTCACAGTTAGAAGCTGCCTGGCACTCCAAGCAGCAGGCTGCACTCGAGCTGTGAATTCAGTGTGGAAAAGGCAAGAATAGGAGTGGAGACTTCCTAAATTAGTCAAGACGGTGTGAATGAAGGAACGAATGAATAAGATCACACCCCATAGCAGAGCAGGTGTCATGGCTGGAGAGGTGGGAGAGGAATGAGAGTGTTCCTGTTTGACACTGATAACCCCAGGAAGGCAGGAAACCAGCCCACTATGACTGAGTGGGATTCAGAAACCAGCTGGCATTGCTTCTAGGGTTTTTCTTTGTACACACAAATGACCTAACTTCAGCCTGCAACCATCCAAAGCCAAGCTCTGGGAAAATCCTCTGCTTTCCAAATGTTGGGGCAGACTCCATTGCTGTCATGCTGCCGGCTGTTCGCCCAAATTGAATTTCCCTGCATCCAGCTGATGTCCCTTTTTGGCCACAGGGCAGGGGTCAGGAATGTGCACTGCACATGGACAGGAAACGTGTCCCAGAAGCCAAACACAAGGCTGACCTTTCAACTCTGCATTTCTAACATAGCTGAAAGGGTCAGGATGCCTTAGGGGTCTGGATGGGAAAGAAAAAGAAACGCATGATAGAAAAACAGTTTTTAAGTTCCATTGTGAAGGGCATTTGGACATAATTGAAGTGGTCTAAAATTCCTGAGGCCACTCTCCAGTTTTGGCTGTTCTTCAGTTACAGTATTCTCCTCAACCCAAGAGCAGGGAAAGTATGATCCCAGCCCCTCTTCTTCCCTGCCTCCCTCTCTTCTGCCCTCCCTCTGCCCGCCCTTTCTCCCTTCCTTCTTTTAGAAAGTAAAAAGCTGCAGCATGTTGGGCCCTGTGCAGAGCCCTGGAAATAAGTGAGAAGCGCCGAGGGCCAAGCCTCTGTGAGCATCATTCATGTTCAGTCGTTGTTTTAAAAGCTGTATCCATTCTACAAGTGCCTACATTTTCTTCTTTTTTTTTTTTTTAATGTTTTGAAAATTAACATTTTTTGTTAACATGTATAATGATGGGTTTCATTCTGACATTTTTATATACAAATCTTCTTGTATATTGGTTTTTTTTATACTCCACTAATAGCCCCTATTCCTTATATCTCTTCACAGTGGTTGTCTTCCTCCCACAACAAAGCCCCCCTTCTGCTTCTATGTGTGTGTATGTGTGTATGTATGTATATGTATAGGTGTGTGTGAATGTGTGTATGTATGTACATATGTATGTGTGTATGTACATATGTGTGTGTATGTGAATGCATGTATTGTGTATGAGTGTATGTGTGAATGTGTGTAAGAGTCCTGTTTTTCCAAGGGTTTTAGTCGCACAGACTTGCTTCTACCTCTTAGGTTCTTGTTTCTGTTTTGATTTTCCAGATATAGAGGCAAGTGCCGTATCACTAAGATACTTCCTAGCACTCTTTTGAAAGTACGGGGCTGGAAAGATGGCTCAGTAGTTAAGAGCACTGGTTGCTCTTCTAGGGGACTGAGTTCAATAGCCAGCACCCATGTGACACCTCACAGATGTCTGTGACTCCAATTCCAGGGCACCTAACACCCTCACACAGACATAGAAATGCACATAGAGTAAAAATTAAATTAAAAAGGTATTTTCTCAAAAAAAAAAAGAAAAAAAAAAGAAATATTTTGTCCTTCATTTTTCTTACCTGCTCACTCTACAGCACTCTCTGGGACCCACCATGAAGTGGCAGGCACTGTACCTGCTGCTGGAATACCAAGGTGACTGACACACACTTCCCAGTAATTGGAACTCAGAGGTAGGCCAGCACAGTGAGCGCCCCAGGGCTGCTGTAGTCCCTGCAGGCTGGTTTCCCCCAACAGAGGTGGTCCTGTTCTGAGTTACAGAAGTCTAGGAGTTTGGAGCCCAGGGTCAGTAGGCCACAGTCTCTGACACCTGCAGGGAGTTGCCTTACCCCTAGTTTCTGTATTTGCTTTCTGACCTTTGTGCTTCTGGGCTGGCAAACATCCTACCTGTTTCTGCAATGGAGTAAGGTTTTCCTCTTCCTGTAAGAACTGCAGCTATACTAGATTTAGGTTTTTTTTTTCTACTTCCCTGTGACCTCACCTAAATGTATACCTGATTGTATCAGCAAAGATCCTGGGGTTTTGCTGTTGTTCTTTGTTTGTTTTTTGAGATAGGGTCTCATTAGCTCAGGCTGCCCTGAACTTGTTATAGAGCCAAAGTTTGGCCTTTGGACTCCTGATCTTTCTGGTTCTACCTCCTAGGTATTAGGATTACAGGTGAATGCCAGAATCCACCCTTATATATAGATCCTGTTTTCAAATGAATGGTCACATTCATGAATGCTGGTAGTTGGGACTTAACTTTTATGGGGCAATACAATGTATTACCACATAGCTCATGATGCTTGGTGAGGATGTGATATCTGGGTACCACCCTGCCCTCTTTCAATGGTATCTTTACAGGAAAGGGTACACGTCTGGAGAGAGGCACTGTTGATCACTTGAATGCCTGTTTCTGATTCATAACTGGGAAACTTGACTGATGGATGCTCCCTCATGCTTTAACAGGAAGTCCTAGCTGCTGTCACCAGTGTTGTTTCCTAGGCTGCTAGGTGAAGGAATTGAATTCTGGGCAAAATCCTGCATAAGGAAGTGAGTTCCTACTGACACTGCAAGCTGCTTGTGTGGCCTGGGCACATCTCCTTGCCAATCTTCCCTGGGCATCTTCTCTATCCTTTGATGCCAGGGGTCTTTGTGAGGGTAGCAAGTAACAAACAATGTTAGAAGGATTACGTGGCTCATAGTAAGCAGTAAGATATCTGTGCTTCGATATGACAGGATAGATTATCCTCCTGCCCCCATCCCCAGAAGTCATCAGCCTGGCCTACTCAGCATGTTTTCCATTGTAAAGGCCCAAAAGGCTCAAGTTCATTCTGTAGGGAAGGTCATCCTCAAAGCATTTTGCCATCACTTCCCTCAGGAAATCGTATTAGTCACTTTGATTGTTGATGTGACAAAATCCCTCATAAACGCAGCTTAAAGAGGGAAGGGTTTGGCTCACAGGTCACAAGCACAGGCCCTCGTTGTGGAGAAGGCATGGCAGCATTGGGGTGGGGCAGCCAGGAGGCGGGGAGATGGAAGCTGCCTCTCCTCTCGCCTTCTCCTTTTTGTTCAGTCTAGGATCTCAGCTTCCGGGATGCTTCTGAAGGCCATAGTTAGGGGAGCTCTTTCCTCCTCAGTTAACCAAATCTAGAAACTCCTGCACAGACATACACAGAAGTCTGACTCCTACTGATTCTAAATCATAATCAAGTTGACAGTCAAGACTCACCAGCACAAAACGTCCTTCAGAAACATGGAGAGCTACCTACCGCTCACAAGGATGTGTGAGGCAGCAGCATTTCAAATGGGATACCAGGTGAAAGGCTGTCCTGCAATGAGTTCAAGAATGAAAAACAGATCGAGCTGAAACATTGAAAAACAGTGTAGTATTAAAAAGACGATGATCACTTTTTTTTGGGGGGGGTGTTCCAGACATGGTTTCTCTGTGTAGCACTGGCTGTCCTGGAACTCACTGTGTAGACCAGGCTGGCCTGGAACTCAGAAATCTGCCTGCCTCTGCCTCCCAGGTGCTGAGATTAAAGGCATGTGCCAGCACCGCCTGGCTCGAAGATCACTTTTTAAAAGATTTGTTTATTTGTGTATATGGGCACTCTAGTTGTGTGTATGCCTGCAAGACAGAAGAGGGCATCAGATCCCATTAGAGATAGTTATGAGTCGCCAGGTGGGTGCTGGGAATTAAACTCATGTCCTCTGGAAGAGCAACCAGGGGCTTTTTTTTTTTTTTTTTTTTTTTTTTTTTTTTTTTTTTTTGGTTTTTCGAGACAGGGTTTCTCTGTATAGCCCTGGCTGTCCTGGAACTCTCTCTGTAGACCAGGCTGGCCTCGAACTCAGAGATCCACCTCCCATGTGCTGGGATTAAAGATGTCCACTACCACCGCCCAGCCCGCAACCAGGGCTTTTAACTCCTGAGCCATCTTGACAACCCCTAAGATTTATTTATTTATTCTATGTGAATTTTATGCATCAGAACTCATTACAGATGGTTGTAAGCCACCATGTGGTTGATGAGAATTGAACTCAGGACCTCTGGAAAAGCAGCCAGTGCTCTTAACCACTGAGCCATCTCTCCAGTTCCCTGATGGATACTTTTTAAAGTTGTGAGAATAACACCTGACTGTCGTGTAAAGATAAGGAGTTTTATTCTGAGAGATGTGACCTACTTCCTTTGCATCTCAGGTTCCTCCTCTGTCAGATGGGGGACAGGACGGTAGCAGTGAGTCCTGCCCTCATGCATAGGATTGCTCTGAGGCTTAGATGGCAAATTGCTTAGGAAGCTCAGGCCTAGCACCTGACATGTGTTTGGGGCTCACTAACCGCTAATGGTTACTGATCATCTGGTTCAAACCATGGCAGACTGTTCATAGGAAAAGATTGGAAATGATCATACAGGTGAACACTGACATCTTTTCCCTACACGATATCTTATCTGAAGGGATTTGCTTTTTGTCACTCAGCATACATTGGCAGAAAAGCCAAGTGGGACATGAGACAGGTAGCATAGGAAGCAGAATACACATACTATGGATTGGGGAGGCCAGCTCAGGCTCCCCGTTCATAGCCTTGGGAAAACCCAAGGATACCCTTGGGTTTCCCTTGACCTGGCTCTCAGACATCTATCATCAGAGAGCTCTCCACTAGGTAAAGCACCTCTGAGGAAGGAGTCTTGGTGACCCGCTAAATTTAGTGCCAGTGGGGAAGACTAGAAGAGGCAAAGGGGTCAAGAGGATGACAAGCTAGGCTTATGGCAACACCTCCATGTCTCATCTTGGCATTACCTTCCTCCTGTCCCAGTACCTACCTAAGGTATGACAGGACAGGGATGGAACCAGAATTCTTTCACATCTCAAAGCTGTGACACTTGACATATTTCCTCGGGCTGGTACTAGTTGATGCTTTAAAAAAAAATTATTAAAACCTTTAAATTGTGGTAAATTATATATGACAAAATGATCACTTGTTTTTAAGTGCATACTTCTTTACTAATAAGTACAGTCATGCGCTGCAAAACTTCACCACTCCCCGTTTCTAGAATGTCTGTAGCTTGCAAAACTGAATTTCTGGGGCTGGGGTGTGGTTTAGTGGGAAAGCACTTTTCCTGGCACATGCAAGGCCCTGTGTTTGATGGCGCAACTGCAAAACAGCCAAGTGCTAACAGACGGGCACAGCCTTCCGCCCTTTGCAACTCTGTATCCATTAAATATGAGCTCCACATTCTTTCTCGCTTGGCCTTTGGCAACCTCCGATTTGCTTTCTGTCCATGAATCTGTGCATCCAAGGTAACTTGAATAAACAGAATTATACAATATTTGCTCTTTTTGTGACCAATTTCCCTTAAAATAGTGATTTCAAGACTCATCAGTGTGGTAGAATGGCCAGAATTCCTCTTTAAGGCTGAATAACATTCGTGTGTGTGTGTGTGTGTGTGTGTGTGTGTGTGTGTGTGATCTTTTCTTCATCTACTATTCATTCATTCATAGACGGTGAGTTGTTTGCACCCATTGTTGGAGTCTCTGCTTCCAGTTCTTTTGGGTGTTTGCACAGAAGTGGAATTGCTGGATTGTATGGTAATTCTATGCTAATCGTCTTGAGAAGCCACCATGCTGCTTTCCATAGCAGCCGCACTGATTGCCTTTCCACCAGCACAGAGAGGGTTCCTGGTTTTCCCAGTTGTTGCCATTACTTGTAATTTCCTGCTTTCATGATAGTAGCCGTTCTCATAGATATGGAGGCTTTCGGCCAGAACAAAGCAGGCCAGCTTCTTATGTCTCTTATGTTGTCTAGACCAATTAAGTAATTCTTGGCATTTATTTAAGTGGTAGGCATGGAGAATAACAGACCTAAGTAATTGTTGTATGCTTCCTACCTTCAAGTCATGCAGGGTGTGTTGGAGAATATAAATATGCAAATAGGTGATTTCAGACCAATATAATAGGGGTGATAATAAATCCTAGTGGGCTAGTAATTTATATATTCTTATGCCTTGAATTCAGACAAAAAAAAAAAGGCAGCAAATGCTGACTGAGTTTTATGCCTTGGTGTGAAGCATTTGAAATTTCTAATTTATACTGACTTAAGAGTCCCAGAATGCTTAGGCTGGAAGGAACTTCCCAGTAATTCTTACGATAATAGACATGTTTGCCTGTTGCATCTGCTAGCCATGTGTTCTTATGATGCATCTCATGGATGGAGAGACTGTATTTTTAATATCTGTTTAATTTTAATGAATTTACATTTAAATTCAAATGAGCCCTACTTGTGGCTGCTGTGTTGAATCCTACAGTCACTAAGTAAATAGACACATCGTCATCTGACTCCTTGCAGGCTTGCACCTTGAACCACCTGGGGAGCTAGTCACAAAGAGGCTTTCCCTGGGCCTCCCCCTAGCATTTCTGGTCCCTTAAGTTTGTAGTGGAACCAGGAATCTGCATTTAACCGCCAGATGTGATTCAGATACAGGTGCATCTGAGAGCACCTCCTAGCCTCGTGGCCCTCAACTTTTGTGTCTTCTTGTGAAATGCAAAGTCAGATTTGCTTTTCCACTAGCTGTAGTCATATGTACTGAGCACCCACACACTAGATATGGAACGGTGGTCCTGTAAGAGTAGGACACGTTACTATTGTCACTTCCTGTCACTGTGCTGTGCATGTGTTGGTGCTGATGCTGTAAGAAGACCCACTGCATAGCCAGTCATGTAAAAGAACAGCACATACCATGATATGCATCATACTAGACGGTGCGAATGAAGATTGCACTACTTGTTTATGTATTTACTATACCTTTTATTGCTATTTTAGACTGCCCTACTATTAATAAGAAAGACATTCTGCTATCCCAGAATCTCAGGTGTTCTGCCTACAGCCGGCTTACACATCTCACATTTATTGTGCCTCTTGACTGCTTCTGGAGGCCATGCCCAGTGCTTACTGACCCATACTATCTGGGCTTGTGTTTGAGTTTGATGTTTGCATAACAGCAAAATGGTCTTATGACACACTACATACCCATCCTGTCAGACACAGCAGCATTTATATAAAAGCAATGATTACCTGTAGGAAGGCAGGGTGGAACACAATTAATGCATTAGTCAGCTAGTTTTCTGGCCCTTAACCAGACATCTTGGCATCAAAAAGTGGGATTGCCCAGCAATAATTGAGCACACAGCGTCTGACCTGGTTGTGAATGCTACGTCCACCTGAGACCTTACTTTGTGCTCCTGGGCACCTTTCCTAATCCATAAAGTGGGTGTAGCACTGCCCCGTGCCTAAGAAAACACAGGTGAAGTATATAATTGCTACTTGGCAAAAATTAGAACAGCAAAAGCACAGTAGCGGGTAACCCTGTGTACTTACCATGAGCCAAGCATTGCGCTCTGTCTTCTAAGCACCTGCTGTTGATTAACCTTCAACCAGACAGCAACCTTGTGAGGAGACAGAATCATTATTTGCACAGGCTGAAGTCCTTGGAGGTCTGGAAAACTTGCTTAAGAGCACAGTGCTGGTAGATGGCAGGAGTTGAACTCCGTTGTGGGCAGTTGGCCTTGGAGCCTGCAATTCTCACTTAATCTCCCAGGCTCTACGGAAAGCTCTTTGAAGGTAAACCTCATGCCTTCTTTGACTGTCACCTGCCAATCAGCTCAGGCACTTGACCCAGCTGCCCATTTTCTCCCTCTGAGAATAGTGGTGCTTGAGTTTGCATAGTACACGCCCACCTGGATGTCCTCTGGTTCCCACATGCTCTTTCTCAGTGCACCTTGTTCCAACCAATCCTGGCATGCCTTTGAAGTTTTCTGTAAAACGGTGAGTTCCACATTATATCTCCGAGTTCTAGACCTGATAGCCCAAATGCCACATTAACTCTCTCCATTGGCCCCTCTGGCTCCATGTAGGTTAAGCATCACATTCCAAACATCTCAGAACTAAAATGCTTCAAAATCAGAAAGCCTTTGAGCCTTGAAAGCGTGAAGCCACAAGCAGAAAATTCCACACCATGGGACTTGATTTGGTGCAGATTAAGACTATTTGAAATTACCTTCTGGCTGTGTTGATGAAGTGTTGATGAAACATAAATGAATTTCGTGTTTAGACTTGAGTCTATCCCCAGGAGACTTCCTTATGTATATGCAAATATCAAAATCAAAAAAAAATTGAAAACTCAAACAAATGTGGCCCTGAGATTTCAGATAAGGGATGTTGACATGTCATGTCCACCATCATTGGCTCTTCTTGTTTCCACATGACATTGAATTAGGCTGCCCCTTGGCTGCCTGGACCCACACCCTTACCCTGCTTCTAAACATAGTCACTGGCTTCCTCTGTGTTTCTCACCAGTGCTGTCTTATCTGGATTCTGCTTCATGTTGTTCTTCTGTCTTCCAGGCCCCTTTCTCTGTATCCCCTGACGCCAGGATCCTGGCATTCAGATCCCCACATCTTAGCTGAATTGAAAGCCCCTTAGACACCTCTTTACCTACTCTATAACCTGTCTTTTCTGTGGCTGTGTTTCCCTTCCTCTTCCTTTTTCCCCTTTGTGTTTGTGAGTGTGTGTGTGTGTGTGTGTGTGTGTGTGTGTGTGTGTGTATTCATGTATATGACTTGGTTGTGGAGA
>NW_022196913.1:102428240-102448806 GCF_008632895.1 Mastomys coucha | reverse complement strand
TTTTTTGAGATAGGATGTATCACTGAACCTTGAGCTCACCAATTTAATTAGCCTGGTGGCTTGGCAGGCTTGTTGTCTAGAGAGCCTTATTTCTCCAGCACCAGTAGATATGCACCCAGCTTTTTATGTGCATGCCAAAGATCTGAACTCAGGTCCTCGTGCTTGTACAGTAAGCACCTTACCAGCCCGTCCACCTCCCCAGCTTCCTCCCTGTGGTTTTCCCCTAACAAGGTGCATTATCTTTGTGTATGTCTGACACCCCCACCATAAGACTAAGACAAATCTATCGTGGCTGCTGATAGCACTTGACATGTAACATAGACACATTCGGTAAATACATATTTGGTAACCCCTGCTCAGTCATGCATGAACATATGGCCTGTTCTTTGTGGACTCTATCACAGGTGAGACAATACTCCTATGTATATCCAAGTGATTGACAATAAAATGGGACCTGGGCTTTTGTAATGGACCTTGGCCTCTGTTTTCACAGTTGTCCTTGCTGGTCATCCAAAGTATTCGGACTTTCTAAGACACCTTGAAGAAAACAACAGTCTTAGATAGCATATTAAAGTTAATCAATGTGTCATACAGATTTGAGTAGGGAATTTTTTTTTCCACTTGTAAGAGGTTTAATTGAGAGTGGGAGAGGGGGCAGTAGCAGAGAGAGGAGAGAGAGAGATTGAGTAGGGAATTTTGTTTGTTGGTTTTACAAACTGTATGGTGTCCTTCTGAAAGAGGTCTTCCTGAAAATTAATAACTTAGGCAGGGACATCACTTCCAGAACCAAAATGTGCGCACTAAGCTGAAATTCGAGAGGGACTGTTTTGGCTAAGCCACAGAACTTTTGAAAAGGGAGGTTTACGGTTTACAAAGGAACTGCAGACAGGTCATTAACACGGCTGGCTGCAGCGAGCTGGGCCTCAGCTCATCACTTCTCCTTTTCATTAGCAGTAAGATAATTAACCGTTAGGCTCTAGAACTGCGGCTCGGCTCCTGGCTGAGGTGAGCTGGCTTTGAGCTGTGTTAGAAACTTCCAGACAGTGGGAATGGAGTTTTCTTCAGGGCGGTGATGAGAGGGTACTGTGTGTCTACCAGGTTCCAGGCTCAGTGTGCCAAGAGCGTTGGCCAGCTTGCTGTCTGAGTTCCCACGAGTCCCACTCGTGGCTTAGGATGAAATGACCAAGTTGAGGTGGAGAGAGCTGCCATCTTAATTGTGAGGGAGCCTACTACCTGTGTGTGTGTGAGCAGTTTTAGATTTGGGGGACAGAAGTCCAACTGTATTAGTACTTTTCTCCTTAATTTGACAAAATATCTGATAAAGGCTATGTAAGGAAGGAAGGGTTGATTTTTGTTCTGTGGCCTGGAAGGCATGGTAGCAAGAGTGTGAGGCAGCTGGTAAGGTTGTATCCACCAGCTTCTCAGGAAGCTGAGAGGGGTGAATTCTAGGGCTCAGCGGCCTTTCTTCTTTTTTTGCTCTCAGACTTGAGAGCCCAGCCCAAGGGGTGGAGCCACTCATGCTCCGGGTTGGTCTCCCTTCCTCAGTTAAGTCTGTCTGAGAGTCTCACAGACGTGTCCAGAGGTTTGTCTGATACCAAATCCAGTTGATTAACATTCATACTATCTCGGGTCAGCTTAAGCCATTTAGCTGTTCATGTGAGAGTTCAGAGTGAAACAGCTGTGGCAAACATTGGATTCCAGTGTTTGTTCTCACTTCCTTTTCTGTCTGATTCACCACCAAGTCTCTTCCCTTTCATGTTTGTGTTAGTTACTTTTGTGTCACTGTGCCCATGGTACCTGGTAGAAACAGGTTGGTTTCTGGTTTCTGGAGTTTAGATCTCCCATGGCAGGGAGGGTATGCGTGCTGGAGCAGCATCTATGGAGGCTGCAGCATGGAATGGGGGCTGTTTGCATCATTGTGGAGCAGGCAACAGAGAGGGGGGCAGGAATTAGGGAGCAGGCATAACCTTCATGTGCCCACCTCTTGTAACCTACTTCTGTCAATTAGAATGCATATTGTAAAGGAGGTTGTTCACATCATGATGAACCAGGCACCAGAGAGGGAGATGGGAAATGGGGGATAGGCATGGCCTTCGTGTGCTTCCAGAAACTCCTGCCTTTATAGTTACCAGGCCAGCAGTCCCAGAAGACAGAGAGAACATTGCTTTCCAGAAGTTCTCTCACAGTCTCTGAATTAGTTTTCCCAATTTGGGGCACATGCCCATCTTTCTTTCAATCACTGTGGGCCAGATGATGGAAGATTCTGAGAGGACAGTCCTGTGTCACTTGACCATTCTCAGGAGCTGGAGGAGAGGTTGAAGGTCAGTCTCTGAGGAACAGTAGGGAGTGATGGCTCACCCTGTGGGAACTAAGCATACAGGAGAAGAACAAGTCCTGGGTGCTAGCCAGACAAAAGCGCCTCTTAGAGTTTAATCAGGTTGTATTCAAAAGCTCCTCATCTGCTTGGCTCTTTGAATAACCTCAGACGCACATTCATCAGTTGAGGACAGCCCTGTTTCCCCTCTGGAACCACTCTAGGGTTAGTGTACTGTGTGGTCAGAGGCTGTGCATGTTACCCGTTCCTGCTGGAGCTCTCTTGTTCCATGAATTGTGTGGGATCAAAGACAGAATTTGGACCTTACTGTTTGCCACCAGTCTTCTCTGAAATGTGGGTCAAGGTCTCTGCCCCTGGATGTTAGTCACCCTGTTGGTGAGAATGGACAGGAGTCTGGTGTGACAAGCTACATATCCAAGGGGGGGCAGGAAGCTTGTGGAAGCAGGGCAGGCCCTGAACACGAAAGAATCCTTTCCCATGTCCCTTTGTAACCCCTCTCCCTGCTCCACACTCTGTCCTGCCTGTACCTCTTTGTTTATCTGTGGTTTAGCTAGAGCAGAGTTCTCTTGGTTTATTAAAGTATTCCTTCCAGCTTCTTGGGTGTAGACCTTTAGCAAGAACACCCAGAGGCTATGGCCTTTGCTTCACATGGCTCCATCAAGCTTCCTGGCAAATTTCCATAGTGCATATAAATGTGTGGCACCATCTTGCTTTTCCCACTCACCTTCTGTCTCTGGCTCACTACATTATGACCTCTGGAAGGTAGGCACCATCTGTCTTGCTTATTGCTCTGCATAGGTTCTAGCTAGTGCTTAGACTAGCACTTGGTCATTGGGTTTAAAGAATGGATCCTTAGGCCATGGGACTCATTCACAGATGCATGATCTGCCCTGTTTTCTCCAGATCAGAGGTACATATCCGCAACTCACACCCGACTTCCTGTGTTGTGCCTGTTCCCCTTCGCTGAGAACCTTGGGAAATAAGAATTATAACATATGACAAATACTTGTCTACAACAGGTTGTAAATTCCATAGCAGGGCTGATGAGAACTTTGATATTATACCTGAGCAATTGTCATTGCTGCTTGCTAAGAGCAGGTCTGTCTCATGCAGAGGGGAAAACGACTAGAGTTTATCTTCATTAGAGAAGCCCTTCCCTCTTCATGACTTGAGGTCATTCCATCTTACCTCTGTGTCTGTCTGGTCAGAGGCTGTCACCCCCTGAATTGCTGTAATTTCCTGTAACTGTAAGCAAAGGTGAGGTGCTGACTTGCTTGCTCATCAATAGCACGCTTAACTCCAGGGGACTCCTTAACTCGGAGTTCAAATAGGAGAGTTCGTGTTCTGTGTCACAAAGGGTAGTCGTCACTTAGAACCATATGAAGAGAGAGTACTTACGTCTGGAGAGTTACCAGGAAATCAGTGGCTTTGCCTGTGGTGCCCAACTTACGAGCGGGCGGCTTTGAGAATGAGTCCTGACACCTCACAGGGAGACGGGTGATGATGTTATTCTATAGCTATCTATAGCATGTTCTATATACTTCTATTGGATGTCTCTCGGGAGGATGGTGGCTTCAAGTCCTCTTGGATGCAGGGAAACCACTGAAGTCATT
Source organism: Mastomys coucha (assembly GCF_008632895.1). Classification (NCBI taxonomy): domain Eukaryota; kingdom Metazoa; phylum Chordata; class Mammalia; order Rodentia; family Muridae; genus Mastomys; species Mastomys coucha. The sequence continues at coordinate 102,444,858 of NW_022196913.1, read as the reverse complement.
GGGAACTGGTTCCCGCCTTTGCTACTGATACCTACATGCCTATCAAGAAGATTCTTTAGCCCTTCTGTGCTCTGTGACCTTAAACAAGCTACTATCCTGTGAGCTCTGATTTATTCACCCGGGGTTCGTAATAACTCCTACACGTGGCTGCAGATCCACCACTTCCTAGAAGTCCTTAGCACTGGCTGGCACATAGTAGGTCCTTTGTGCTCTGCCCTCTGTCCTGCTGGTTCCATTCTCAGCCAGGCTCGTTCCCCATGTTGGCTCCTCATAGATCCGTTTGACTTTGAGGGTGCTGCCAAGAATCTTTTTCCCATAGAAGCTATGGGATAGAGATGAATCTCAGGCTCTACTGGCTATGAGCATCTGTTCTCAGCTTGAGGAGGAGTCCATGTGAGGAGAGGTTTGAGAAGTGAGCAGTCTGCCTACCAGGTGGAGAAAGAAAGTGGATTATGGACTAGATTGATGTGCAATGCATGTTCTGTAGAAAGAAATGAATAAGGAGCCTTGGAAGCCCTTCTGTGCGGGTGGGAGTAGTAGCTAGGGAGGCTGTTGACATGGGTTGGCCATGCTTTCCTCTGCCTCTGCCTTTGCAGAGGCACTCCCCGCTCCTATCTAGCACATACTCATATCCTCCAACACTTGGCTCCTCTGTGAAGGTCTCTCTGACTAAAGTGGCCACTTCCTGTCCCCTCCAGCCTCCTTTCCTTCTTGCCACCTCTCTTCCATTCTCAAGCAAGCCTCTGTTGGTGATCATACCACACCATGAGATGGAATGCCAATGAGGCTCTGTCATAGTGCTGGTGTCAGAGTTGGTCTGAGCAGTCCTCTGCGCCAAATTCTCCAGAGCAGTTACTTGTTTATTCATTTATTCAGCAAATATTGATAAATCACCTGCTGTTTTGCCAGGCATTGCTACAGAAGCTGGGGATTCAGTGCCCAGCAAGAAAGATGGGAAAATCTATAAATAACATTAAAGGAACAAGGTAATTTCTGATGGTATGTAACTTATGAAAATAAGCCAGGGCAAAGAGAGAAGGAAGCATCTGAAGTGGGAGGAGCCAGGGCAAGGAGGAGGGACCATGTGGAGTCAGACCTGAAAGATGGTGGGGCCAGTTTGCAGAGATCGAGGTAAAGATTGTGCTGGGGTGGCATGTGTAAATGCCCAAAATGTGTGTGAGCCAGAAGTGACAAAACCTAGGGCTATGATGTCACAAAAGTCAAAGGCTTGGAAAGTGAGGTCAGGGCCTAACCATCCACGAGGCTTAGATCTTTGTCCTCAGTGCTTTAGAAAGTCGCCGCTGCTGAGTCACCTTCAATGGCGCTCTAACACTGTCACCCCAATGCCGCAAGTGACTGTCAAGAACTTGAAGCGTGGCTTGTCCAACTTGAGATTTAAGTATAAAATATATTAGTTTCCAACAGTTTGAATGACAAAACAGATGCATACATGTTCTACTGATGGCATGTGGATGTGATACTATTTTGGTCTATTTTGCTACACATGACCTATTATTAGAAGAAATCTTGTCTGTTTCCTTTTCTCCTATAACTTCCATGGGTTGAATTACATACCTGACAAAGTCTGACTTCCAGTGCCGCTCACAGCACTGTGCTGGGGGTGCCCTGTGTTACTGTTTTTACTTGCTTGGTTACAGCTACCTCTTGACTGGCCCAAGGGCCTCCCTTAACACTTGGTACATTATCTGGTGGGTAGAGTCCTTGCCTACCAGGCATTTAACTTGGATCATCTGGGCTCACATTGCTCCTGGTACCCAAGGCTTCAACAGTTACTCTTGCCCAAGGGATCTTCTTGGTGACCTTATGCTGCACACGGTCCAGGTTAGAGCTTCATGGAGTTAACTGCCCAGGAGCAGTCCTTAGCCAACTAGGGACTAGAATGGGAGAGAAAGCACTCCAGCCTCCCTGTCTCTAGAGCCTCCACTCTGAGGTGTGCTTCATAGCATCCTCCAAGGCCTCCAGTGGGGTGAGCCCAGGTTACCATCTCTGTATCCTGCTCTTTAATACATCCAAGAGGGGCTTCCTTCCCATCTTAACTTGCTCTGATGTCTACCTGGGATCAAGTCTCAAATATGTCCTCGTATTCAGAGTCTTGTATCAGGCCATCATTCTTGTTGGATCCCATCTCAGACTTGTGTTCAATAAATAGGTGCTCAGTTGAGAAGAGAGGCCACCTCTCCAGTATATTATTGTGCATAGGCTGGCTGCCCATGCTTAGGGGTTAGGGGTGGGGCAAGCATAACAACAGATTCCTTGGCTAGTCTTCTTTGGTCTCTGGACCTCAGGGACAATGAGTGTGACAGCTTTGGGTGTGGCATCTTTCCTGTACACACACCCAGGAGGACGGTTGAGTCAGAAGTTGAGTCAGTGGGGCAGAGCCGCTCAGGGGAGCATAGTCCTCTTGGATTAGCCAGGTCATTGGGTTCAGAGAATGTCTCTCAGAAGGAGTAGGGCAGGCAGTGTTCCCTAAATACAATGAAGTAGAGTTTTTATGGGTGTCAAGCCTTTATTTTCTTTTTTTTCTGACACCATGTCTAACTCCCAATATATGAAGCCTTTTTGTTTCTTTTTTAAATATCAGATGGTTCTTCAGTTTTCTAAGGCCAACAAGGTATATTGTAATTTATTCTAATTTTCTCTCTCTCTCTCTCTCTCTTTCTCTGTGTATGTCTGTATCTATCTGTGTGTCTGTGTGTCTCTGTGTGATAAAATATTTATTTATCTATTTATTTATTTGTTTATTTGTTTATTTAATGTATCTGAACATTGTGCTGGATAGTTTTATGCCAACTTGACATAAGCTAGAATCTCCAGAGAGGAGGGACCCTCAACTGAAAAAATGTCTCTGTAAGATTGGGCTGTAGACAAGCCTGTAGGGCATTTTCTTAATTCCTGATTGGTAGTGGAGGGCCCAGTCCATTTATGGGTAGTACCATCCCTGGGCTGGTGGTCCTGGATTCTATAAGAAAGCAGGCTGGGCAAGCCAATAAGCAGTACCCCTCCATGGCCTCTGCATCAGCTCCTGCCTTTGGGTTCCAGCCCAGCTTGAGTTCCTGTCCTGACTTTTCCAGTGATGGACTACACTGTGTACGTGTAAGCTAAATAAACCCTTTCTTCCCCAAGTCTTGATCATGGTATTTTATCCTAGAAATAAAAACCTTAACAAAGACAAGTGCTTTGCCTGCATGTATGTATATGAACTATGTGTGTACTTGCTGCATGTGGAAATCAGAAGAGGACATTGAATCCCTTGGACTGGAGTTACAGTGGTTTTGGGCTACTTAGTGAATTCTGGGAATCAAACATGAGTTTTCTGCTATGATCTACCCAAACACACAGGGCCACGTGACCATGGATTGAGCCCTTTGAAACTGCAAGCTCAGATAAATCCGTCCTGCCTTAGGGTATCTCTCTCAGGAACAGATGGACAGGCAAGATGGACTAAATTGCCAGCTACTGGTGATTATGATCTCTTGCAGCCCCTTTCCTTCTCAGAGTTCCTGAAAGAAGAGCTGCACTATCACCCTGAAAGAATTCGGCCCTCCAGTGATTCCCCTTATCAACACATGAAAGTTACTCGTCAGCCAGGATTTCAGAAGGTTATAGGAGATCTAAGGGAGGAGGGACAAAGGCTATATATATATAGGCATGTTAGTTATTAATGATACTGGATGAGACCTCATGGGAAGACCTATGCTTAGTGAGTTGTCTGCTTCCTGCTGTGATGTATGTTGGCATGGGTGTTGGAAGAACGGAGGGAAACAGAGGCAACAGACTTTGGTGCACAGAACATGTCCACTGTACTCATGTTGTTCCCTGGTCAAAGCCAGGATGAACCATCTCCGCATCAAACTTGTTTGTGCCCACTGACATGCTTCTTTGCAGCAACATCCAAGGCCTCCCCTAGATGCCTTGCCTAACCTCTTGCCTTATCCTTCTAACCTGAGCTCATCCTTCTTCCTTGGCTTTTTGCTGTCCTACACTGACCTGTCTGCACTACCTCATACTGATGTACATTCCAGTCCCCGGTGTGCTTGTACCCGCTGTACATAGTACAGATAGCTAATGCTATGCACTCTGAAGGAGCCAAGAGCTACCTACTTTCTTCTGAGGACAGCTTGGCATCGTCTGCTCTGTGCAGTCTTAGTGCCCTCTCCTATTGCCCTGTCTCTCTGTCCGTGTCCCTTGTACCTAGTTTTCTTGGCACTCCCATGACTTGACAAACACGTATGGGGCACCCTCTCAAGGAACTGCATAGTTAGTTAGTGAGAAGTTTCCTGCTGGGTGTGTCCTAGCATTGATTCAGGCCTCATCTCAGTGCCTGATACCCCATGTGTGTTTTCTCCTCTCTCCATACACTATTATGTAGGCATGCCCATAGCCTGTTTCTCAGAGACACAAAGTGAAACTTAAAGAGGTTAGCCGAGATAGTGAAGTCCTGGTACCCATACACCTTGAGCCATCAGACTCCTGCATTCGTAGGTTGCTGAGAAGCAATATTGTCTTTTACTGTTCTACATTATACCATAATTGTCTGTTTATAGGGCTGCCTCCCTGTAGCAGTCAGGGTCCCAGCAGGAAACAGATGGCACACTCAAAATAGTAATGATTGAGAAGAAATTGGCTACAGGAAGAGGTGGTGGGGGCCAGGAGGCAAGGAAGCTGTAAGGGTGAATGGGGGCCTCCCTGCCCCCTGTGGAGATCTCAAGGGCAGGGGAGGTAACTCTGGGAAATGGGGCCTAGAGAGGTTGTGTGGGGAAGGCTAGATCCTGCAGAGGGCTGGGAGACAACCCCGAATATTCTTCTTCAGTCATGGTGTCTCTCAACCCAAGCGAAAGCTGAGGCGCCAGACGCCTGGAAGGGTAGAGAGGGCCTGCCTTGCCACATGTTCTGTCTCGTTGGCTGCTGATGAGCTCAGGCTTTTTCCTGCCCTTGGCTTTTACACCTGTAGCATGTTGTGTTGAGACCAGCATGCAAGAGAGGTTTAGACAGGGTGAGGAAATGGAGAGGGAGAGCTTTAGTAAAGAGACAGTCTACAGGGTCTGCTCATTGCTCACATATGGGCACACTCAGAGGAATCCTTAGTTGTGATGTTTGTGCCTGTTCCATGTGCTGCTCATGGGGATAGTAGCAGAATCCCAAATGGCAGCCTGGTCCAGCCTTTTCAGTGGCACTTAGAAAACCTTTGTAACCCTGCATTCCAGTTCAGTTTGAATGTGAATGTGAAGAACAAGGTTTCCTCCCCTCCCCGCCTCTCTTCCTACCATTCCTTCTCCCCTCCCCTCTCCCGTCCTCCACTTCCTCCTCTTCTTTCTCTTCTTTTACTTTAAGTAGCAAGTAGGTAGGTGCTGTGTTGGTCTAACAAAGCCGACAAGAAACAACTGCAATTTCTTGGCTTCACTGAGCCTCATTTGATCAACAGTCTTTGCCTGAATTGCTCAGATAAAGGCTGGAAAATCATCTGTAATGCAGAATCCACTTTGGGCTGTCCTGTGTGGGCTAGATGATGCCCCCAGGTGACAACACCTTTCCTGGCCCAGTCCAGCTGTGTAGACTTTTATTCATTGTAAAGGGTCATGCTTATATCTGTGACCTCACATTCGCTGGCTGAAGGACTGGAAAGAAATGATATTCCTACTTGATAATGATATTCCTACTTGATAATAATTCCTTTTTTTTTTCTTCAAAACTTTGTGTGTGGCATTGGATGTGGTGGCACTTACCTGCTAAATGGGGCAGAAATGTGTATCTTACCACCTATTGTTGTATACAGGTGATGAAGAAAATTGGCATGGCTATGACATCACTGATACTTTTAAGGACAGAAACACTATAACCTTTCTGTACTTCAGTTTTCTCATCTGTTGATTGGGGATCATGCTCTGGCATTTATAGGATGACGTAGGAATGAAAGGGATTTTAACAGAGGGAAAGCTCTGAGAAGTAGTAGATTAGCTGTGATGGTAGTGTACTTCCTTTTCCTCTAATGCCAGTAGGACCACGTGTCTGTCTGTCTGTCTGTCTGTCCGTCTCTGTGTGTGTGTGTGTGTCTGTGTGTGTGCATGTGCATGTACCTATGTGTGCACACATATACCGCAGCCTAAGTACAGAGGTCAGAGGAAAACTTTCTGGAGTTGATTCATTCTCTCCACTGTGGATTCCAAAAGCTGAACTATGGTCAGCATCCTGGAAGGTCTTTCTGGCTCTGCCTGTGTTTTTTGTTCAGCATCCATAAAATCCTTTTGGTAAAGACTGACTTAACTTCCCACTTTGCTTTCCCCCTTCTCTCAGTCTCTGCCTCCCTGTGATGGTTTGAATGAGAATGTGAATGAAAAATAGTTCTCAGAAGCTCATACATGTGAATACTTCATCCTTAGATAGTAGAACCATTTGAGAAGGATTAGGAGGTGTGGCCTTGTTGGATGATGTGTGTCACTGGGGGCGGGCCTTGAGGTTTCGAAGATTCCTGCTATCCCCAGTGTGATCTCTGCTTCCTGCATTAGAACAAGATGTGTGCTTTCAGATGTTCCTGCCCCCATGTCTTTTTCTGCCATTATGGACTCTAACCCTCTGAAATTGTAAACCCAATGCTTGATTAAATCCTTGGTCAAGATGTGTTGTTATAGTAATAGAAAACTGACTAAGACACTACTTTCCTTTTCTTTTTCTCCTTCCCCTGTTTGCTACTTTCCCTCTTCTTCCTCCTTTTCTGCTATCATTTTCCTCCTGCTGCTTCTGCTCTTCTACCCGTGGCCATAGTCGTGTACCTTGAGGTCTCTCTTCTCAGCTAACTCTCTAGGGTCCTCTCATTCACCGTCTGCTCCTGCAGGAACCAGTAGGTTGTTAATCAGAGAGTGTGCATTATGGCCCAAGGATTGTCCCTGAGACTGAATACAAGTCAATAACCATAAACCATGCTTGACATTGCCTGAGGTCTGTTGAGGCCAGTATATTGAACAGTTAGGAAATGAGGAAACAAATTGGCAGTTCGTGAGGGGACGAGGCATCTGGCATGATTTGAGTTCTTAGGCTAAAATGTAGATGTCGGAAGGGGGCTTTGACTCTTCATGGTAGACTCTCTTCCACATTTCACCTTGAAGGCTTTGTGGATGGATGGTCTGAAGAGTTACACCAGTTTAATATGGGTTAATTCCTGTGTAGTTATTACCCGCTTTGTATGAAAATATGTCAAGATGCATGCTTTGCATTCCTTTTGAATTCCCTTTGAATTCCCAGGTCAGGCTTCAGCACCATGTAAGGGGATAGGATTTAGACTGCTCATCCTGGCTTTGTCTGCTCTACTCCCCCAGCATGAAGCAAGTGCTGAAGAGCTTCGCGAGCTTTCTGAGTGGAGGAAGAACGCACACTCATTAAATACAACAGGTAGATCAACTTGTTGAAAAGTGATTATGCAAAGCAATAGAGCACCTCTCGGCGGAAGCCTGGCTCTGGCTCAATGCCTTCTTGCCTTCTGAAGAGGGAGCGGACTGTATTCTATGGGGTTTTGATTTGGCAGTTTTACTGTTCATAATGGGAAGATCTGGGGTTTAAACACCAGAGTTCACTGGGCTGCCAAGATCGAATCTATTCCAGGTCTGCAGGGAATCTTCATCATCAGTTCTGTGCTTCAGTTGCTCTATGGCTGAGGCAGAATTGAATTTGGTGTCAGAAATAGTTTCTAATGGATGCAAGTGCTTGGTAGCTGGGTGAAGATGAGCAGGTTTCTTAGCCCCTCAGAACTGCCTCTCCTTTCTGGGCTAAGCAGAAGATAAAATGAGAGACACTGGAAAGAGTCCTTTTCTTGCTATTTGGACTAAGTATATTTTTCCTGCTTTAGCTTCTCTCAGCTGAAAACTAGGTGATAGTAGATAGCCATTGTTGTAAATGGACGTGTTAGAACCAAGTTAACTTTGGCATAAGTCTGACAGGTCAAGGTACCAAGGTCTTGTAGTGTCTCAGGATATGGGGCTATTTTCTGTCTAGAATACTTTGATCTGGTTTTAGGATGTGCTTGTGTTCTCTCTCTCTCTCTCTCTCTCTCTCTCTTTCTCTCTCTCTCTCTCTCTCTTTCTCTCTCTTTCTCTCTCTCTTTCTCCCTCCCTCCCTTCTTATTCTCCCCCCCCCCATTCTGTGTATGGGGATGTATATGTGTATTCATGTTTGTGAAAGCTAGAGGTAAACCTCAGGTATCACACCTTAGAAGTCCACCTTTTTTTCTGAGACAGGGCTTCTCATTGGCTTAGAGTTTGTAAGGCCGATGTAAGAGGTGGGATTTAGACAAGGGCTTAGTTAGGCTTGCTGGCAAGTAAGCCCCAGAGAGCCTTCTCTTCAGTGCTGGGGTTACATGTACACACCATTATGTCTGGCTTTTTCATGTGGCTTCTGGGGATTGAATTACCAACTGAGCTAACTTATCACACACGTCTCTTAGTATTGAATGTGTGCCTGTGTGTCATTCGCCACATTTTAGCAATGAGGAATTCATGTATGAACGAAATTGAGCCTTTTGTTCTATGCCAGGCAATCTCTCAGCAGCCATGATGAAATTATTCTGTATCTATTCCATGTTTTGCTTGGTTCTAAGAGGCCTCCATGTAGCATGGTACCCTAACCCATCTCCTCTCCTCACAGCTCAAGCCCTTACAAAGACTTGCCATGTTTTCCTGTGGTCATTGAGACCAGAATATGATGAGGAGAATAGGTGTTCTCATGAGCATGCCTATGTATTCAGAATTTCTTTATAGAGGGTCATGTATCAGCTAATTAATTTCTAGTCTGTGATCAACACCTTTTTTTTTCCACTTTCACTATAGCAGCTTCTCGCTATTCCCAGAATGAATTCTCTGTCCACTCTGATAGTGTCAGTATGTTAGTTACTTTGTTGCTGGCAAAAGCAACTTAAGGAAGGATTAATATGGGCTCAGGTTTGAAGGTGCAGGGGGTCAAGACAAGGAGAGCAGATCCAGTTGTGTCTCCAGCTGGCTGGAAGCCAGTACCAGCTAACCTCCTGCCTCTATCTCTTCGGAGCTGGGGACTACAAGGCACATGCTGAGCACATAGAATCCACAGTCAGGAAGCAGAGAGTGATGGATGCTGGTACTCAGTTAGACTTTTCCTTTCTGCTCTGTCTAAGTTAGCCCAAGGGCTAGTGTCATCAAGGTCAGGGTGGATTTTCTTTCCTCACTTGAGCCTCACTAGAAAAACACTCACAAAGCCAGAGAGATGTCTCTTCTGTAATACCAAATCAGGTCATGGAGTTCACTCACACATGGCAAGTAAGAGAGACAGAACAGGGGATACCTGAGGGGTCTGCAGGTCTCAGAGGGAGATCTGGGCTGATAGCCCTCGCCTTTGGTCTTTTTTCCTGCCCAGGGATCTGAGGGATTTTCTTCTAGGTTTCTGTGTTCTAGAAAAGGAGACTTACTAAGCCCTAAAAAGCAAAGATTAAAAGTCCTACCCAAGATCTGGAGATAGGATGAATAAGATTGATCAGAATTCCTTCTCTCAGCCAACTGCCCATAATCCCAGCTCTGAAGGGACTTCACCCAGGAAACACTTTCTTTGGTCATCAGCTCATTGTTATATGCATGAAATTTGATGTATCACTTCAGAGGAGGGCGATCTGTGTGCAAAGATCTTTTCTTCAAATATTTCATCCTTATTTATGTCATTGTGGATTAAATTCTAAAGAGCATGAGACAGCAAACAAGGAAAAGCTGCTCTTGACCCACTAATACCCTCTCAGCCTGCTGCTGGATTATAAATAACATGCCAGTTGATAAATAGCACACTTCCCGTAAGTAAACAGCTAAACAAATAACCGAGGTGGGATCCTGTTTCTGCCGTGGGAAAACCGCTGCTGTTTTTCTGGGATCTGACCTGATTCTACTGAAAATGTTGAGCCAACATTGATTTTAAAGTGTAGAAGTCTTTGAGGGTAATCATCTTCCCGTGTTTGGAATCTGCCCTGCCTCCGCTCCCTTAGCTCCCTTAAGCGATGGTGCAAAGATCAGGTAAATACATTTGCTTCCTCAGAGCCCGGCTCTGTGGGAGCTCATTGGTTCCTTGGAGGTTGGTTATCTGAAGCAATTGCTGAGATGGAATTTAAGTGCATACAAAATGTACTGTGCGTGCATGGCGAATTGAGACCAATCTTTTCAGCAATTCTATAACTCCACAAAACAGGCCTTAGTGAGTGTCTTCAAAATAATCCAGTAGAATCCCAAGGCTTCCATCATAAAATCTCAACTGTAGAGCACACGTTGGGAAAATAACTCTGGCAGAACAATTTTAATTTGACCCTTTCTGAGATGAGCTGTGTTCATACATTCTTGGTTGGTTCAGCATGTTCTTAGGCCCAGCTTGTAAATTAAGATTACATTTCAACAATAATTTGTAAACAAGGTCGCAAATAGTAGTGGTAATTAGGTGTATATCCCCTCTCCCAACCCTAACCCCTACCCCTCCACCCCCATCATGCCAGAGAAGTTTAGAGAGAATTCAAGGCCAGGTAATGTTACCCCATGGTTACTAGGAAACTCAGTCTTTTCTGTCCCCCTAGTTCTAGTCTCTGGGCCCATTGTCTCTTGATTTTAAATGGCTACGTGAATGTCAGCCATCACATCTACCCTAAGGACAGTAGGAAAGAGGAAAGGGGGGATGGATGACAAGATTCCTCCTCCAACTAGAGTAGCTCGTAAAAAAATTGATTGCCATACAAAGGCTAAGGTGCTCTTATGGCATTCCTCCACCTCAGTAGCTTCCTTTCTGCTTTCATATCACATGGTGCGATTGTCCCCATTCCTCAGTACCCTTGAATCTTCCTTCCGGGTCCCCTTTCTAGTTTCATAGTCTATACACATACTCACACCCACATACATACATAGATACAAGCATTTAATGTGAGGCTCTGCATATGAGAGAGAACCTGGGATATTTGGCCTTCTGAGCCTGAGATACTTTGCTTAATTTAATACTTTCCAAATTTAATAACTTCTGCACTTTCCCACAAATGTCATAGCTTCATTTGTCTTTACAGCTGCATAAAGTTTCCCTGTGTTTAGATACCACCTTCTCATGATCCAACTCTTTGCTGCTGGTCATCTAAGCTGGTTCCATTTCCTTGCTATTGTGACCTAGAGCATCCGTGAACATGGATGGGTAGTCATCTCTGTGGTAGGCTGTAGAGTCCTTTTGACATGTGGTACAGCTGGACTGTATGGTAACTGTAGCTTTAATCTTTTCAGAAACCTCCACACCAATCTCTGTAGTGACTGTTTTAGTTGACACTCCCAGCTACTCATATATGTTTTTATTTACTTCATCCATAGCAACATTGGTTGTTTTCTCAGTAATAACCATTTAGGCTGGAGTGGCATGGAATTGCCCAGTGTTTTAGTTTGCATTACCCTGATGGGTAAGGATGTGGAATCTCTCTCTCTCTCTCTCTCTCACATAATACATAATACATTATATAATATATGTGATATGGAATACATAATATATGTGTGTGTATATTGGCATTTATATTGTTTCTTCTGAGAATAGTTTATTAACACATATATTGTCAGTTCTTGGTGTTTAATTCTAACAGATATTATCTGTGTATTCTAGATAATAACACTCTGAAGTATAGCTTTTTAATAAGGCACTTTCCCCACAGTCCTGCATAGCACATTTGCTTACCTCTCACAGTAGCCTTGAGAGAGGAGGGCCAATCAAACAGGAGCCATGTTATGGAAGAAAGAAAGGCCAGCTAGGGGTATGTAGCTAACTCTCCCTGGCACACCCAGTGAAGCAGTATTGTTGCAGTGAGTGTTGTGTAGTGTAAGGGTGAAAGGGCCATGGACTTTGACGTCAGACTTGTGTTTATGTCGTAGCTCTCTACTTACTGACTGAAGAATGCTGGGCCTGGCAACTGACTTCTCTGAGCCTCCATTTCCTACCCTTTAACCATGAAGAAAGTAATAGCTACTTTATAGGACAATGTGAGGATTAAAGAAAACCATGTACAGATATTGCCTTGTATCCAGTAGGAACCAGTGATAGCCTTTATGTTTATTATTGATAGGTGAATTACATCTTGGACCTACATCATCCCAATACTTACTGTTTAAATTGAGATGTAGATTGAGATGTAGCTTATATAATATTAAATCTGTCTCTTTTTCCCCAAAAGATTTGTGTGTGTGTGTGTGTGTGTGTGTGTGTGTGTGTATTTGTGTTTGTGTGTAAGAGTGTAGTGCTCATAGAGGTCAGAAGAGGGTGTCAGATCTCCTGATCATGGGAACCAAACTTGGTCCTGTAGAAGGAGCAGTAAGCACCCTTAACCTCTGAGCCATCTCTCAAGCCTCCACGTCCTTTCACAGTGTACAGATGAAGGAAGGGTGTTAAGTGTACACATATGGTTGTGTACCTATCACCATGGCCTCATTCCTGAACATTCTGTCACTTCTCGAAGAAGCTCTGTAAGCATTAGAAGTCACTGCCCTTTACCCTGAGCACTTGGCAGCCACTATTCTGTATTTTGTCTCTATAGGTCTGTCCGTCCTGGAAATTTAATGTCAGTGGGATTGTCTGAGTGCCTTTTGGATCTTTTTCCCATCACTTAGCATAATAGTTTCAAGTTTCGCCCTTCTTTTAGGGACTGCTCAGTGGTTTATTCATTTCCAAGGCTGAATGACATTGCGCCATGTGGATGTATGGCATATCTTGCTCATGAACACTTGGGTCAGTCTCATTTTTGGATTACTGTTAATGATGTTGAGATGACCATCCTTGGATTAGCTCCTTTTCTAGTTGCTGATGGAAGGACCTTAGGGGGAGATTTGCTTTACGTCAGAGCTTCACGGTGGGGGAGACCTGTTGAGTCACATGGAATCTGAGAGAGGAGCTTTTTTGAAAGCAAAGGGTGTAGACTGAGCATGATGGGAAATATAAGCCAAACGTTCTAAAGCTTTGTCTGAACTGCTGGTCATTTTAAGATGTTCAAATTAGTTGAGGGTAAATAGAAGTTAATTCCTTTTTTTTTTTTTAAATGGGATAAGAATTTTATTGAAATAGAATTTACACACCATGCAATTTACCCATTTGGCATAAAGAATTCAATGACCTTTAACACCTTCATATAATTATACAATCATTGTTACAAAGTTAGAACATTTAATCACTCCCTAAAGAAACTTCATACACCTTAGAACTTTCAATTCCTTTCACTTGAATTTACTACACTTTTCTAGTACTAGGAAAATGCTAATCTGATTGCTACAAATTTTCCTGTTCAGGAAACTTGGTACAAATGGAATCATATAAAAGTTAGCCAGTGTGGTTGATATTTTGCACTTAGCACATTTTTCCAAGTTTCATCTGTGTTATAACATGTTTCCATATCTCCACATTTTTCATGGATAAATATTATTCTATTGTAACAATGAACCCCATTCTATTTATCCATTCTTAAACCCAAAGATTGGGCCCAAAGTCTGCTCATTCACACACTCATACACACTTACATAATAAATAAATAAATAAATAAATAAATAAATAAATAAATAACTCTGAGAGATTGACATGAACCTCTGGAAATCATCCAACAGTAAGGTCTGTGCCATCTATTAAGACAGCAATTTCAGGTCAAGGAGATGACTGTATAAACATGGATACCCGAGTCCAATCCCCAGAGCTTACGGAAAGGCTAGGCGTGATGATGTGTGCTTGTAATCCACACCACTAGAAAGGCAAAGGCAGGAGGCTCCGTGGAGCCTGCTGGCCACCCAGCCTAGCCAAATGATTCCCCAGGCCCCACTGATAGACGGTCTCAAAACCTAAGCTGGATATTTCCCAAGGAACCATGCTCAAGACTGGCCTCTATGCATACCTCTGCCCCCACAAACACATGCACTCAAACACTTCTGGGTCATGCCATGCACACCTGCATGCATGTACACAAATCAGTTCCCCGATACCCAGCAATTTTATAAGTCAGATTGAAACAGAAGTTAGATGCATCTTTCAAAAGGTTTGCTGACAATTAGAAAGGTTTTTTTTTTTTTTTAATTAGCATCCCCAGTGTGATTTGGAGTGTTCACATTTGAGAAACTTGCTAACCAGTAACATATGCTAAGAAAACTCTGTAGTGGGTGGGCAATTTCTCTTTTTAAATGAAGTGATACCCTATATTTCATAGGACTAGACTGCTAAAATTCTGATATGATACAGGCCATTTTATACAGGTTCAAATATCTTGCAGGTAAAGTCATATTTTTGGAAAACATAACAAGAAAGTGACTGATAAAGAACATCCCTTAGAAGGTCCTGCCACTCAGGACTGATGGTCTGCCAGTAGCTCTTGGCTTCTCATCAGCCTATGACACACAACCATATATCCTGATCTTTAGACTTAGTTATCAAGTGCTGTTACTGAGTTACGTGATGTTATGGCTCTAGGGACCTCAGAAAGAATCTGCCCTAATCTTCTGGCCTTAACCATAGAAAGGGCCAGCCTCCCTGGCTTTCCATGTGGCAAATATCTCTGACCTACCATTTACTAAGTTGTTTCTTCTTGAGTTGGGTTTCTGATAAGCAGCAACTCATATAAGACAGCTTATAAAGAGAGGTCTCAGGCCGGGAAATGGCTCAGTGGGTAAAAGTACTGGCTTTGTATACCTGGCAACCTGAGTTTAGATCCCAGAGCCCAGGTCAAAAAGCTGCATGCGTTAGTGTGCATCTGCAGTCCCAATGCTCCTATGGTCGGATGGGAGGTAGAGACAAGAGAATTGGCCTGCCAAAAATCTCAGGGGCCAGTGATCCTGCAACATGCAGCATCTTGAGTCAAGAGAGACCTTGACTCGAGGTAGAAGGTGGAGGTAGACTCCCAGCAGTTGTTCTCTGACCTTTACATGTGCTCTGTGACATGAGTGCCCACAGTCACACACATCATGCACACATACAGAACATATAAAACATGTTAACATACATTCCCCCCACCCCTTATACCCTGGGCTTTGGGTGTATCAGATTGTCTTAGTCAGGGTTTCTATTCCTGCACAAACATCATGACCAAGAAGCAGGTTGGGGAGGAAAGGGTTTATTCAGCTTACTTCCACACTGCTGTTGATCACCAGAGGAAGTCAGGACTAGAACTCAATAGGTCAGGAAGCAGGAGCTGATGCAGAGGCCATGGAGGGATGTTTCTTACTGGCTTGCTTCCCCTAGCTTGCTCAGCCTGCTTTCTTATAGAACCCAAGACTTCCAGCCCAAGGATGGCACCACCCACAAGGGGCCCTACCCCCTTGATCACTAATTGAGAAAATGCCCTACAGCTGGATCTTATGGGGGCACTTCCCCAACTGAAGCTCCCTTCTCTGTGAAAACTCCAGCCTGTGTCAAGTTGGCACACAAAACCAGCTAGTACCCAGATACATAGAAATGTAAGTCACCTTTGCCGGGTCACATTTTAAAATGGACTTTTTAATGTGTGTTTGAACAGTTCCTTATTAGTCTCTGTGTACACAGAACCTCTTAACGGTTCCTGCCTTATGTATGCTTTTAACCCCTGCACAATCTAACTTAGTGCCTGTTTAGCATTTCAGAAATGATAAACAGTAGCTGCATATTAGGGCCTGTACTGATGAGCACCTCGCATGGATAGTCTTGTTTAAACCTTTTGGCACACTTACAAAAGAGGTCTTGTCATAATCCTCATTTTAAAGATTAAAAAAATTGGAATGAAGTAGCCTTACTGAGGTCCCAGGGTCCATGAAGCAGCAGCATTGGCACCCAGGTTATCTGAATCCAGGTTGCACCATGGGAAGATTCTGGACTGGGAATATACTAAGACAAATGTGGGCCTTCTGGGATTCAACCTAGTACCACCACTCCCACCTGAAAGTGTTTGGGGTACCTGGAAGGCCGTGATCCCTTCTTTGAAAATGGCCTTTACTCTATGTGTTAGAGGGATTCCCTTAGGATGAGAGAAGGGGCAATAGGATTATGAAAAGATCCTGGGTTGCTCATGTTAAGATTAAGGCAGCTGAGAAGGAAGGGGATGGCGTGGGTATTGGCTTTGGGGAACAGGAAAGAAAAGGAGATAGTACTAATGAGATGGGGAAGAGAGAATGAAACATGAGGTGAGGACTGTTGCCTGGAGTTCTGTTTCAAATTACAGGCTTTAGTTAAGTGATGGTATGCCATATTTATACTGGTACATTGTGTATTTGTGTGTGTGTGTGTTGTCTTACTTTTTTTTTTTTTTTTTTTTTTTTTTTTGAGACCAGTTTTACTGGGTAGCCCAGGCTGGCCTGGGACACAGAGATTCACCTACCTCTTGCCACCTCCCTCCCCTCACCGAAGTGCTGGGATTCAAGGCATGTACCACCACCACCCAGCTATGTTTCTTACTTTCAAAGCCTTACCCGTACAGAACCTTACACATAGTATGGGAGAGCCTACCCGTGAGCTGTAACCGCTCATTACAGTTATTAAGAGCAGACACATGCTTCCAGGCATTCCTTGATACTTTGAAACGCTAAGATCAACATTCTGCACGAGAGATGGGAGCTTCTTACCACAGGGTCTTTGCTCCTTTCTTAGACATGGA
>NW_022196913.1:102405740-102423240 GCF_008632895.1 Mastomys coucha | reverse complement strand
GATTCACTCTCAGACTTGAGGAAGAGAAGTCTTTTCAGAGGAAGCCCCAGAGGAGGAAGCCCAAGTGCTCACTGGTTTGCTCTCAGTACTTTATGGGGAAGCATGGGATTTCTGAGGCTCAGGGAACTTAATTAGTCCAAGCTAGTAAGGGTCATATTTGTTCCAACTTACAGGATTTTCCAGATGCTGTGAGAAATGAGGTAGGATTCCCTTCTGGGTTGTTTATTCTTCAAAAGCTACATTTTGCAGCCATGGCAACCAGTGACCCTGCCCTTTGGATGGTCAGCTGCCAATCTCCTCCTGCCTATTTTCTCCCTGAGAGCTTCACCCTCCAGGTGTCCCAAAGCAGACTTTTAAAGTATTGAGGGGAGAAAGTACTCTTGCTTATGTTTGCCTCTTTATTCACTAGTTTTTTTGTTTTTGTTTTTTTAGAGGTCAATTTCTCACACTTTACTCTGCCAGGGAAATGTTTCTTTGTGCTCCTTCCCGCGTTGGAGAGCACTGGTAAGAACCTCAATGGAGGCACAGTGCAGACCCAATTCCGTCAAGCCAGAGAAATAGACAGCACACATAGTAAACCATTTTTCCTATGTAGGGAGCAAGTCCTCATCCATGAACGTTTACTCAGCCTCCTGCATGAGTGAGTGTCCCTGTCTTCTGCTTTCATGAGAGGCAATTAGGGGTCCAAGATTCCCAGCCAACAGGGTACCGTGTGGCTTGTTTATTCTTTTCTGCTTACTTTGACAGAGCCTTCTCTGCGCATGGTTTATGTATGGCTCTGCCATTTTCTCCTGCTCCTCTCTGCATTGCCTGTTGGCCTGATCCTCTGCTGCAAAGCAGATTCCAAGACAGTCGGAATGTTGCATTTGCAGACATCCCTCATCTCAGAATTTGTCAGCTTATGAGGTGAACCATTTCCTTTTGACATGCAGCCTTCCCCTCCCTGTCTGTCCTCAGTAAAGACAAGCTGGGTCCCTGGGTCACCTGGGTAGAAAGGCCAGCGAATACAATGGCCTATGTAGGACGGTATGTATGCAGGCAGGTCTGAGTGGGCCACAGTGCTTGCCTCCCAAAGCAGGCTTGCATGGAAACCAGTCACACGCTTTCAAGGGCTCCTGTAGGCCAACCCCAAGGCCTAGGTAGTTTTTGTTGTTGCTCTCAGAAATCTTCCAGTCAGTGGTGAGAAATTAGATGGGTATTTTGGACTAACAACAGTAGACATCTTGATGGGGCTGAATTGGTACTTTTCTTATTAGAAATTTAGTTCCCGCTTAGCCGACAAGAGCATTTGCACCTGAGAAATACTTTTTGCCTCTCGGGATGCTCTGCGGTCCTCTGGGGTAGGAAAAAACAAAACAAAACCAAAAAAACCCCAAATGCACATGGATAGATGAAAGTATTTTAAAACAACCCTTCCTGTCTCCTCTGCACAAGGCACAGCATTGGCGTTCAGAGGGCAGCAGGGCTGCGCCCCCATTCCTCGGTCCGCGCAGGAGGGAGACGGCTTTCCGGGCCTCGCTTCCTGCACCCACTCGAGACTAAAAAAGAACACGAACAACTTTTTTTTTTTTTTTTTTTTGGTCCCTCTCTTGCAAAAAACGCTCGCGTAACCAGCTCGCTGAAGTAACCGCTCCGGGGGCGGCCGGGTGTGTGTGTGGGGCGCGGTTCCGGAGCCCCACGGGCACGAGCAGCAGCGCGGGCGGCTGCGAGGTGGGGGCCGCGCGCGCGGGCCGGGCGGCGGGGGGGGGGGGGGGGGGGGGGGGGGGGGGCGGGCGCGGCGCGTGCGCAGAGCACTTCCGTGTTTGTCCCCGTGACTGGCGCGGGCGCGACGCCCGCCGCGCGGCGGGAGCGAGCGCCCCAGTCAGTCGTGCCTCGCCGCCGGTCCGCGCCACGGAGCGGTCTTGTTCCGCCCCGCCCCGCCCCGCCCCGTCCCGCCCCGCCGCCCCTTGCGTGCGCTCGGGGAGGCGCGTCCCCGGCCGCCGCCCGCGCGCGCGGCTCGCAGTTTGAAGGGCGCTGCGCCTCTCGCTCCGCTCCTCTCTACTCCGCTCCTCGCGCGCCAGGCCAGGCGCCGCGGCGGGTCGGGCTGCGCGCGTGGCGTTCATGAGCCGCCCGGCGGCCCCGGGAGCCTGCGCCGTGACTCACGCCCGCCCCCGCTTGTGTCTCGTCCCTCCCGCGGCAGGATGCCGGACCAGATCTCCGTGTCCGAGTTCATCGCCGAGACCACCGAGGACTACAACTCGCCCACCACGTCCAGCTTCACCACGCGGCTGCACAACTGCAGGAACACCGTCACGCTGCTGGAGGAGGTAGGCGGCGGCCTGGCAACTGGGTGGGCTGGGGCCCTGGGGAGCCCGGCGACTTGGGGAGCCACACCCCCTCCAGCAGCCCCCTGCCCCTGCTGTCCTCCTTGGCGGCCCTTTCCGGGATCCTGCAGGCTTAAAAGCCAGGAGGGCTGAAGTGGGGAAGGACTGAGCAAGCTCTGGACACCCGAGTACAAGAGCGATCCTCTCTGCCTTGCACCCTGTTTGGGTGCCAGGCAGTCTGCTCAGCGCTTCCACATCATTGTGACCCTTTCCTAACCCGCGAAGTACATGGCATCAGGCCACCGAGGGCAGAAAGGCGAAGCTGCGTGGCCAAGGTCACCAGCCAGAGACTTGGAGATGGGCCGTGACTGCACTTCTCCGCAGCCCAGCGGGGCCAGGCAGGCTTAGCTGTCGAGATAAGGGCTGGTGGAAAAACCCAAAGGAATAAAAGGGAACTTCAATTGAGACTGATGCCATCCCTGGGCCTGTGTCTGCTGGTCCCCCTGTGCCTAAAGTGAGCAAAAGCCCAGTGGAAGGAGGTCTGTACAAACAGGTCCCCGCCCAGCTCCCCTTGCTCCAGTGGCTTTGGCTCTCTAGGGCTCAAGGCTTGCTGCACCAGATCCGCAGGACACTCAATGCAGTCTGCAGAGCTGATCAGACTGGTAGATGGGACTAGAAGCTGCGGAAAGAACAGTTCTGCCTATCAGGACCCTCTGGTGGATGGATGTCCAGGGGCAGGGGCAAGGGCAAAGCTATTTCTTTTACATCTTTAGCTAGCGTGGGGTGTGTGAAGAGAAACGTGTAAACACATGTTTACATAAAATGTAAAAGCCTGTGAAATATCAGTGAAAATAAGGCAATTTCCCAGAAACTCAGCACAATTTCTCAGTGCCACAAAATATCATTCTCATTTTAAGCAGCCAAGCCTGTCCTGGCTGAACAAGACAGTTATAGGCAGGAAGAGGTTTTTCCTCATGGGAATTAGGCACTTGGTTTATTTGAGGTTCAGGGAGCTCTTTTTTTATTTAGGGTCACCAGGGCCAGCCCTCAGTAATATAGGGAATCTTGAAGTTCTGCCTGGAACTGGCTTTGGTAGTCAAGTTGTCTAATGTATGGTGAACTGGTATTTGGATGCACACATAAGAGATGGAAATGTTAGGGGGTGGGAGATTTCCTTGTCCCATCTTGCCCACCTGCCAGGTGCTATAAAGTAGTCTGTTTTATTCCGGTAAGGGTTGTTTCTAGAGTTTTCTCTGGAAGTCATTGTTGAGTAATGGAAATGAGTGTTCAAGTAGATGGAGAAATACTACCTAACTAGGTGTATTTGAAAGCCAGAGGTAATGAATACCCCTTCCCCTTGTGACCTGTCAGTTGCTTGATGGTTAATATCAGGGATGAAACACAGTTGCCAGACATTCAACCTCAAAATGATTCTGTCCTTCATATAATTGGAAGAAGCTGAGCATGCTCATCTAGGGGTATGTGGTCATCTTTTTTCCATTTCTAATGGGTTATGCCTCTAAAGGGTTTAACATTGATTAGACTGTGAGGTTATTTTTCTGCCAGATAACTTCTTCTGTGCCTGCTAATAGAGCTGTCAGTTACTGTAACTTTCTGCACACTCAGATAGTGTTACTGTATTCTGTTTGTGCAGCAAATGATAAGGATGCTTGGGGTGCTGTTTGTGGGCAATATTTGTGCATATTGGAGAACCTTTTAGAATAGAGTTAATGCCATATAGGCATCTGCCCCCAACCTGTTGTTTGTGTGTCTCTGTGTGTGTGTGTGTGTGTGTGTGTGCACACGCGTGTGCTCGTGCTACAGTGAGGTAGAATAGACCTATGAGCTTGAGAAAGAATTGAAACCAGTTTAGAAAGTTCAAAAGTGACATATTAGAATACATTGATATACTCTTGTCTCTAAAACATGCCAGTAAATGTTGCATTTGTCCCAATTATAGAGTAATGGATAACAAAATTTTGTCATTCTTTTTCTAAACTTGAGAACAGCTTGGTTTAGAAATTATTTTCCTCAATGTGTATTGTTTTAACCCTTGAATCATGGTCTATTTGGTTCTACTTTGTGTGGTGACCTCTTCTTTATATGAAACGCCTGTTTAGCGTCTTATTGTTGGATCATCACACAGCTGAAGGTACATCTTAAGTAGATCTCAACCTGGTTCTTCAGAAATAGGCTGGGTATAGTGGGACATACCTGTAATCCAATCAATTGGGCCCTACAGGCAGGAGGATTCTCCACAAGTTTGAGTCTAGCCTGGACTTTCTAATGAATTCTAGACGAGCCAGGACTGCACAGCAAGACCTTATTACTTAAAATGCTAGGGCAGGGACCTGCACTAGACAAGCCACACACTATGATGCCAGCACTCACAGACTGAGCAGATGGTTGTGAGTTCCCAGCATTGGATACATAGGAAGAGCCTGTCTCCAAAAAAGTTGTAGTGTGTATGAGGGGTGGGTGAAGGGGGATTACTGCTCCCAAAATAAAAGGAAAACTTTGTGAACATATCAGGAAATGTTTGCATATACTTTACAAGTGAGAGATTTGGAAATTGAAAGAATTTGGCTTGTGTTATTATGGTTATTCTTAGAAATAGAATTTTTGAGTAGTTTGTTTTGTTTTGTTTTTTGGTGATGTGGAAACTCTAGAATAGAGAGTAATTTGGGTAGCTTAGACTTCTGTTTGGAAGCAAGTCTTTTCCTAGTTCTGGTAGTTAGGAATTTCCTGTTTATTTGTGACTTTGTCTGCTGTTCATATTACTAATTAACACACATGGGGCTCAACTGAAAACCTGTTAGAGCGCCAAGCTTCGAACACCAAATTGATTAATTTGGGGTTAACACTTTCCCCTTTCTTTGTGTCTCTCTGTCAAACAGTACACCATGCGGAGCAGATGCTGTTGTTTATATTTAAAGCCCCTTGGGATGTGCACTTTGGGAAATGAATCAGATATACATGGAAAGAAGAGGCTAAAAGCTTACTTCA
Organism: Mastomys coucha; assembly: GCF_008632895.1. Lineage (NCBI taxonomy): Eukaryota > Metazoa > Chordata > Mammalia > Rodentia > Muridae > Mastomys > Mastomys coucha. Next base: position 102,417,931 of record NW_022196913.1, on the reverse strand, counting down.
AGGCTTCCCTTTTAGGGCTGAGGGACACATATGGTTCAGAGAGTAATGGTTTGGCTGGGACAGTGGCTGCCTTTGAGATCAGCTGGGATTCAGCTAAGGTTTCATCCTGGCCTGTAAGTGGTTTCCAAGCACAAAGCCAATACTTTGCTTATTCAGGAACCAGAGCATACTAGTGTATGTTATTCTGCTTCTGACCCTTTAGAAGTTATGGGTAAGTGGCTAGAAGACAAGGGTTTCTTGAGAAAGAAGGAAATAGGCATTGTAGGAGTATGGACCAAGACATTGGGATGAATTCTCCCTTTAAAGACTGGGAGTGGCCAATACTTAGGACCTTGGGTACAAGGAAGAACACATCATACTCATCAGGGTTACTGGTTATTGCCAGCATTTTACTTTGGTGCTAATGGAGATAATCTTTGTTCATTTCTTTAGCTGTTGCCATATAAGGCCAGTTTTAGGCCCATGGGACTTACAGTCACTTGTAATCAGTTGTGTAAGGCTACATGCATCCTCTGTGAAAGGACAGCTCTTATCTCTACTGAGAAGAAAAGGCCCAAAGAGATGACTTTCCTCTATGGTTTCATTAGTAAATAAAGGAGTTTGGGAATTCTTTACACAGTTTACCACATAAGATACACATTCTAAATGTCTGCAAAGTCATATTTCATTGACTTTGTAGTGCATAGATGAGGCTTCACTTTTGTCATACAACACAGTTTTGGTCTCATGAAGAGGTGTCTAAGATCCTTAGTAGTTTAGCTTTTCTTCCTGCCCATGTTCCAGGTAATTCTGTTTTTTGAGACAGGGTTTCTCTGTATATCCCTGGCTGTCCTGGAGCTCATTGTGTAGACCAGGCTGGCCTTGAACTCAGAAATCCGCCTGCCTCTGCCTCCCAAGTGCTGGGATTAAAGATATGCGCCACCACTGCCCGGCTCCAGGTAACTCTTAATAGTGATTTTAGTGTAATATTTCTTCAAAGGTATGGATGTGGGTTTCAGATTGAAATGTGAGAACTTACATAAGTGACCTGATGTGCTCAGCACATCTTCGAGGAACATCTGTGTGGCAGTCCTGGTTGCCAAGTCCTGCTGGGGCACTGGGGCTATTTGGATTATTTGGAAGCTCGTAGTGTTGAAGAAAAAAAAAATATAACTCTTAATAGAACTGAAAGGTTGAGTTCATAGATGGGAGAATTAATACAGAACACTCATGACAGCAGTATAAGCTAAATACTGTATCTTACTGTATCTGCCAGCCAGTCAATACACACATCATTGAATGTATCATACTGCTAGGCTTGGGGACTGGGCACGAGTAACTGTGTCTGCCAGGTGTCCTCTAAAAGCCTTTCTAAGGTAGCTAGATGTCAGTGTGGTTCTGGCTTGGAGACGTGTTTTTGAAGGCTTAGAATCATTTGATCAAGTGTTACCAGAGGTCTCTTTGATATTAACAGTAACAACAATTGTCAACTACTGATATTCCTGCTATGTGCTAGTAATGTGTATGTGTGTGTTTGTATTATAATATATATATATTATTTATTTTTATTTTTTGTGGATTAGTGTTTGTCTGCATGTGTATATTGTACACCATGTATGCGTCTGTTGCCTGAAGAAGCCTAAAGAGGGCCTCTGATCCCCTGGAACTAAAGTTACAGAGGGAAGTGAGTCACCATAGGGATGCTGGGAACCAAACCCAGGTCTTTTGCAAGAGTAGCCCGTGCTCTTAACCACTGGGCCATCTCTCTAGCATGCCTCCCTCCCCCATATAGACATGCTATTATTTAATGTTTGTCCTGTTACTGTTAATAGTCCCATTTTACAGGTAACTATGTATCTCATATGTATGTTTGTGTCTGTGTATTTGGTTCATAGCTAGAGTATCAACGGTAGAGTATTCTTGTACGCCAGTCAGACTTCCTTTGTAAGTGTCGCTCTACTCTTTGAAGTTTTGATCACAATATTGAGCTTTGTCTTTCTTGTTGATGTCTAGAGATCTAGCCTTTGATAAGTAAGATTAGGTCTCTAGTGCTACTCTGTGGACTCTCTCACCTAGGAATTCAAAAGCCAGATCTTAATATATTCAAGAACTAGTTAGTCACCTTCAAAAATAATGTAGTTTTAGACAACAAAACCTCAACAAAGCCCTTCTCTGGAGGGTTTAGATTAAGTCCCTGTGGGCCATTTTCCCCTAAAGTAGAGAAAATGTATTTGGGTCTATTCCTAACCTCTTGAAGGTAAACCAACAAAAGAGAATTCTCCCTGTGGCACCAGTATCCTTTGTAGAAGTCTAGGCTCTGGAGGCCAAGCCTCTGATCCAGTCTGGGAGTACTTAGGGCATGTTTTCTCAGAACCTAGCAAAGGTCGATGACTGTTTGCTTATAGACACAGGGAATGCAGCTTCCCTTGTGTTTCAGATTCATGCACTCTGCAGCAAGGTGTGAATCTGTCAGTCCTGTATTCTACCACACTAATGCCATATGCCCTCATATTCATCTCTGTTATTTTAAAAACATTGTTTTCATCTTCACATAATAAAAGAAAGGCCAATTCAGTGGTATTCTTAGTATTATCCTTTCATACACACATAAAAGCTCAGAGGTTAAATGTCCCACAATTTCCTGGTAGGGTAGACAACAGACTTGGACTTTGGATACAGACTATATGAACTTAAACCAGATTTATTTTGTATATATTTCACAGTTTTTAAATAAAATTTAGAGAGGGGAGAAAAGGCAAGCCAATTGGTTTAGTCTGCTTAGGCTTCTCCCCAAACGTCCGTTTGTTATGGTGATACATGGTGCTGCCAGCAGCCCTCTGTACGGCTGATTAGCTATGAAAAAGCCATGTGGCTTCCACTTCCATCCTGGCATATGTATTCTGGAATTGTTGGCCAGCCTTTTGCCTGTGAACCTCCATCATTATGGTTGAAGAACTGCAGTTGGAAGTTGTAGCTGCAGTAGACTTCTTAGAGCTTGTCTGCTCTTGAGCTGCCTGGCCATCTACCACCTCCTGGTTTATAGGATGCTTGTTGCTAAGGAATCACTGTATATAGTTGAGTTAAAGGGAACTTGAGTAACATCCAGTCTGAGGTTGGCAGTGTAGAGAGCCGATCTCCAAGAGGCTCATTGAAAGCTGTATCTAGTAACCAGTTAGAGTATTACAAAACGGTTGGTGGACACCCCTACTGGCATAGTTCTGCTTAGCTTTCATGCTATTGTGCACTGGATTTGGACTCTTAACTCACCAGGCTAGTAGTATAGTGCTGATAATCTTTCCCTGGTCCCATGCTTGGCTTGCTGGTTGCAGCCACCTAAAAGTGGAGAAGCAAAGTATTAATCTTACTCAGCTTACTGTTCACTAGAAGAAACTTGGAGCTTTGCATCCCTGTGGAGTAAAGCTGATGAGTTATATATAGGGGCTCACACAGATTTTGTCAATCCTGTTGCTTTCAATGTGAAGACTGAGGTCTAAAGATGAGGAACTTAGGCAAGGGTTTGAATTCAGGGCTTTTGATTCTTTTGTATTTTGCTGGGGGAGTCTTCTCCAGCACTGCTGTCTGGATATAGCTTCTAGAGAGAAAGCCTGAAATAAGCCTGAAGGTAAAGCTCATTTTGCACATACCAGTCACTGGGTTAAATGCTGGTCTCTAAAAACATGTTATGTGAGGTCATGACTCATTTGATACTGGGTTAAGAGGCTTCCATCAAAAGCCAGTTGTGTCAGATGTTCAGACTGTCCAAGCCTTTGCAAAAGTGCTTTGTATGGGGGTCTTTGAAGCCCCGAATGTTAGGTTCCATGTACATCACTTAGTCATTTGAGGGTTTCCTGGCATATCCCTTCTTACATGTGTTATTTAATGATGGGTAAGTGATGGGGCTGGAGAGATCTTACCTAAGCCTGTTTCCTCATTTTATAAATGGTATCCTTGAGGCAGTGATTAAGTGATTTCCTGACCTGGTAAAGGCAGCCAATGAGTACCAAAGTCTTTATAGTCAGTGCTCCTCCCATAGGGAAGGAGGCCAGGGAGAGGCCCTAGCATTCCTGTAGCTGGTCTTTGTTTACTTTGTTGGTTCTTCTTTCTTCCACCCTTCCCCACCCTTTCCCCCCACCCTTTCAACCCCCTAACTCTAGATAGAAGAGAAAAGAATAGAGGGGAAAAGAGGGTAATGTTATCATTAGACTACTTCCTGCTCATTAGGGGTGTTGAGTTCCTTAGGACAAGTTTGACTTCACCATCAGGATATTTAATTTTTTCCTTCTACTTCCTTTCTCCTCTGCCTCTTCCTTGAACAACTACTTAACTAACCACTACCAACAGCAACCACCCACCAACCACCTAAGCCTTCCAGGGCTCTAGCATCTATATATTCTCTGAAAAGTTCCCAGAATCCACACAGTTGCAGAAACTATTTGCAGCTGGCAAAATCATGCCCCTGCTAGAGCATGAGGCAAATCATAATCAGCTGCTGTAGACTATCTGAAGAGACTCCACATTGAACACATGGGATTTAAAAAACAAACAAACAAAAATAAAAAATGGATTCTGATAATGTTTGTGTTTTTAAAAGAAACCAAAATTCCAAAATTGTCACTACACATTCCTTAGTAGGTAAGTAAACCGTGGACCGGTCATGATACATGGGTAGATGGAAGTGATGCTCCTGCCAGGTTTCCTTCAGTTCTTTGATCCAGGATGTTTGTTGGTCTGGTTACTGAAGATTTCTCTGTCTCTTGTTTCCTTACGGGAAGAGTGAGTCAGTGTATGTAAAGTGCTGAGTATTGCCTGGCATGGCGATCACTGTATCCATGACGGCTCTTACCCTCAGGACTGTTGCTGTTTACTGTGGGTGCATTGTATTGGTGTGTCACCTGGACTATAGTTGGTTGAAGTGTTTTGGAAAGGTGGGTGATGAGGAAGTCAGGTGACAGTGCTGACTCTGTATGCTTCAAGGATCTGGGTTGTGGCAGCACAGATGGGACCAGGGTAGAAGTAAAGATTGGGACCATTTGTGGCTCATGGTCATAGCTGTGTTGAGCTGAAGTCAGCTGCTCATTCAGTGTGGTTGTATTCTTACCCCTTAGATGAGGGAACCAGTGCTTGGTGTTGCCGTCTGACTCAGGCTAGCTTGATGGGCTCCCTGTGAGTCCCCTGGTCCAGGCTTTTGCCAGTTAGAGCTAATTCGTTTACTGCCACATGTCCACAGGGTCCCTTCATTGATGCATCGAATTCTGGGAAACACTGTTCTTTTGATTTTGTTGGAGTTTGCTTTAATGAGCTGTTTTGTTATATAATGAACGCAGATGTTTGATTTTGTCCCTTTTTGGGGAGGCATGTTTGCCTTGGTCCTACCTGGAATATAGTGTGCTTTGCTGGTTATAGCTTGAAGCACTGAGACCACCAGAAATTCTGCTTTGGTTTGGAGGCAGGAGCTTTAGAGTGGAACGTATCTTCCTGTTTAGTCAAGACATAGAATTGCTGCCATCTCAGTAAAGTAATTTTAATTGTTTCTGGAGTAGGGGTGGCTCAGCTTAGGAGCCATATGACTCTGCTTGTTTTAACTAAATGTATGAATGAGTTCACAGTGGATTCTTCCTGGGCCTGAGCTTTCTCTGATCAGCCCTGTGCCATGGTGCTGTTTGCGGTCAGTTACATAAGAACTGAATTTTAATGCTGAGTCTACGGTATAATTTTCCCTCAAAGAACTGGAATATGTATCCCTTTGATAAGACAGTACCCAATTTAGCCACCCAGAAGCTAGGAAAACAAAATCAGAACCTTATGGCTCAGGGAGGTAAGAACCACAAAACAGTTAGAATTTGGTGCCAACTATTGCAGAAAGCAAAGAGTTAGCTACAGTAATGGAGACCATTTCTTCTCTTGCCAGATGTGAAGAAAATATAAGCTCTTCTCGACTCTGTTATTAACATAACAGCGATATCTTGTATTCTGTAACATCATGCCCCATGGGCTTAGACTAGGACAGCCATAGTGAGCAAACCCAGCATGCAGTGGGCTGTAATAAGTATGGTGATATTTCTTTTGTTATGGTGTGAGCTCATCAAAGTTGGGAAAATACCTAGAGATCATCCAGTCCTTTTGTGGAAGAGATTGGTGGGGCCCAGAAAATAAAGGTGCATATGGTCCTTTTGGTAAATTTCAAATCTCTACCCACCCCTCATAAATACTCATATAAAGCAAAGCAAAACACAAATAGAACTAGTTAAATATCATTTGGATTTGTTGGAAAGACTCATAGAATATTCTGTAGGACATGAGAGGAAGAATGACAGGCAATAAAGGTACTACTCACTTCTAGATTACTGGCAGATATGTTCCCACTGGTCCTATATACCTAGGGAAGTGCAGATTGGCCCAGCTTGGGACAGCAGATCACCTCTGGTTTGGTCAGCTTTGGGCAGGATGATGGACCTATGATTGTTCAGGTTAAAGCTTCCCCCTCACCCCTTCATGATGGTCCTTAGAGAATGGGAAGAGGCTAGGAACAGCTTCCCCCACCCCTCCATACAGCTGACACAGCCAAGCAGAGATCCAGGTTTCCTGGCTACCTCTTTATGTTTTTATTTAAGTAAGAGTTGGATGGAGACAACAGGGCCTTATGTCAGGAGACCTAGTAGGTAACAGAAGGTAGGTAAAGTGCCTGATATCTGGTGACACTTGGAAGATAGTAGTTTTTCTGCACATCTTACCTCTCATTGACCCTTCTACTCTATTCATTTGGGATACATGAAGGGCTGTGGTTAGAGGGAATGTACTGCCCACATTTAGCTTTGCTGATGTGGTCAAGAAAAACCCAACAATTGAATCCAAAGTGATGGCATGGTGTTCTTTCAGTAATCTTTCTACAGTTACCCAGGATGGGTGGATGGCTAGACAGAGCAAAGGTTCTCCTTGGCTTTATCGTCTTTCTCCCAGTGTGAAATAACCAAGACAGAAGAATAAACAAGGACTAACGTCTTCACTGGAACGGCTTCTTCATGACCCAGTCAAACATGGAATAAGAAAGTCCATTTTTTTTTAGATGGGGGTTGGGGCTTCATTTATATTCCATTAATTATTCCTTTTTATGAATTTCATTTCCTTTTTTGTGATGTTTATTCACATTAGTAGCATTTACATAAAATTAGATACTCCTTATTTCCACAGAGAAAAATCAAAAGAGCTGCTCACTGCTGGCCCAGCAGCTGCTCCTGCTTTAATAATAGTAATATTTTTCACAGCAAAGCAAGTAAGCGCACTGCCTCCCAGAACATGGAACAGTGCCAAGTCAAACAACACTGTCGCTGCCCCAAGGCTTCTGCATTCTGTATGTAAGCATTGGAACCAAATCAGATTCACAAACAAAACCACTACAATTAAGCATCTAGTCTGCCGTCGGCATTATGTCGGGCATTCTACAGACATCCTCTGCTCACCTTAATACTTCTGGTAGCTCTGAGATGGTTTTATGGATGACTGAACTAGGCTTAGATGACTTGGCTAGTTCATGCCCTTTCTCCCTCAGACTCATCTTAAAGTGCCGTGCGTGTGTCAGCCATGTGAAATAGAGCCAAGAGAAAATTGACGTTTGCTGAGTCAAGCTGTTCAGGTTCATCTTGCTTATTTGTTGCTGTTGTTGTTTTAATATTCCTGGTGGGGCAGTAAATGATAACCAATGGGTAGTCCAGAAGTAGTTTATCTTCTCATTTTAGAACAGCCTTGTTCATGATGGGCTGATGAAGTATAGTGATTTTTTTTTTTTAATCTCATGTTCATATATGTCTTTACCGTTTTTTTCTAGCCATTCTTACTTCACTTTTCTCTTTTTATATTATTGTTCCATGTATACATAGAATAAATGTAGCCTGTTAAGTCCGTTAAGTATTGCATCAATCAGTGTGCTAGGGGCCTCGTCCCTGAGGAAGATTGATAATCCATCACTCAGTAGTTATTGTCTGTAGTTTTTCATGTAAGAGTGGGACCTCATGAGATTCCCCATGTTCTTTGGCTTGTCAGTTGGGGTTGTCATCATTCAGGACTTGTTTAGGCAGTCATGTTGTTGGGATATTTTTGGCTGTAACTTCACTGTCATATAGAACACACACTCTCATAAGATATCATGATCCTCTGACCCTTGCAGCCTTTCCACTCCCTTTTCTGTGTGTTCCCTGAACCTTAAATGTAGGGGTAAAGTTACTGTTGTATCCACTGGGGCTGGGTACTCCACAGTATCCACTGGGGCTGGGTACTCCACAGTCTGTTGTGCTCTGCATTTTGACTAGTTGTAGCTTTCGGTTTCTATCTGCTGCCAAAAGAAGGGTTTTTTTTTTTGTTTTTGTTTTTTTGTTTTGTTTTGTTTTGTTTTTGTGAGGGGTCAGAGCTATATTTATGCATGGGTGTAAGGGTACATATTTAAAATGAAATTAGAAATTATATTGGTTGAGAAAAGTGGCAGTCTTTGACTCTCCTAGGTTCCACAACCTACTAGCATTACTTCTAAAAGATCTCACATACCTCAGTGACACTCCCCCAACCCCCTTTTAAAACCTGTTGGAATTCAGATACTTGGTTAAAACTATGGCAGTGATCATTTGATTTACAATTCTTGAAAGCAGATCTGGTAAAGGTTTCTGAATGCAGTCAAGTCTGCCTCTTTGGATGAGGACTATATGCCTATCGATAGAATGATGCCTTCAGGTTGTGCCACAGCCTATTTGAATACCATGCTAAATTTGTGCCATAGCCAATTTGAATACCATGCTAAATTTTTTGTGTGACCTTTTGTCATAATTAATTGTGCTGTCCCACCAGTCACTTTCCAAGTGCTAGCTCTGTTCTGAGGATCTTGGGAATGCTATTTTCCCAGGCCTCGAAGCATTGATTGAGACAGTGATCCAGCCTGGGTTCCATGACCCAAACCTTGATCCCTTTTGCCACCCTACCTTGCTTGTTTTTAGCAGTATAGCAGCAGAGTACCAGTAACTCAGAGCCTGCTCAGCATTTGTCTTCTTAGTGGAAACACACATGCATATACATGTACATACATGCTCCTAACATGCATACACAACATACATACAACACACACTTGCACACCCTGGTGTCTGTGAATGGAAAATGAAAGCATGATTTTTTTTTTTCCTTTAAGCTGAGTGGGAGGTGTTAAGATCTAGACAGTTTACATCACTTATTTTTGGGGTAAGCACTTCAGAGGTGGAGTGAGAGGGATTAATGAGGGAACTGATATTTTCAAAACAAGTTAACTCTGCTCCTTCTGCGTGGACAATAAGGAGTGAATCTGCCTTGCTGTCTAAACATTTTTGCTTCTGATTATTAAATCAACAAGACATTTCTCTGGCTGAAAACTCCATATTAAATCATTTCTTGCTACTAACATAAAGTGCATGAGACTGCATTTGTAGGGATTGAACCAAGTACCTTGTGTGGGTTCAGGGCATACTGCATGAGCTTCATCAGGGGCTAGGTAGCTTTAGACAGGAAAGAGGTTCATTAACTCACAGTTCTAGAAGTGAAGCATGTGGTGCCAGCATCAACATGTCTCTGGTGAAGACTGAGAGTAGATGACATCAGAGTGGGTGGGATGTGCAAGAGGAGAGATGGGATTGGCAGAAGTCAGAGAGAGTGGCCAGGTACAGTGTCATGAGAACAAGCTCAGGGTCCTGGGAGAACCCTCTCCAAGGATAGAACTTGAAAGTTGTGTCACTTCAGCATCACTGTGCTGAGGACCAGGGTTCCAGCATGTAAACCCTTGGAGAAACACCCACACTACAACCGGGCAGTGAGTGCCTTCTGCAGGCCCATGTGATCTGCCACATCACATCCATTCAGCTTGGAATACCCAAGATACAATCCACACACCACAAGAAACTCAAGAAGAAGGAAGACCAAAGTGTGGGTATTTCGTTCCTTCTTAGAAGTGGGAACAAAATACCCATGGAAGGAGTTACAGAGACAAACTATAGAGCAGAGACTGAAGGAAGGACAATCCAGAGACTGCTCCACCTGGGAATCCTTCCCATATTCAATCATCAAACCCAGACACTATTGTGGATGCCAGCAAGTGCTGGCTGACAGGAGCCTGAGATAGCTGTCTCCTGAGAGGATCTGACAGTACCTGACTAAATACAGAAGTAGAGGCTCACAGCCATCCATTGGACTGAGCACAGGGTCCCCAGTGAAGGAGCTAGAGAAAGGGCCCAAGGAGCTGAAGGGTTTGTAGGACGAACAACAATATGAACGAACCAGTACCCTCAGAGTTCCCAGGGACTAAACCACCAACCAAAGAGTACACATGATGGGACTCATGGCTCCAGCAGCATATGTATAGCAGAGGATGGCCTAGTTGGTCATCAATGGGAGGAGAGGCCCTTATCCTGTGATGGTTTTATGCCCATTGAGGCCCTTATCCTGTGATGGTTTTATGCCCCAGTGTAGGGGAATGCCAGGGCCAGGGGGTGGGTTGGTGAGCAGGGGAAGGGGGAAGGAACAGAGTTTTTTGTTTTTGTTCCCCCCCAGGGGAAACTGGGGAAGGGGATATCATTTGAAATGTAAATAAAGAAAATATCTAATAAAAGAAAACAAAACAAGCAATAACAACAACAATAAAAAACAAAAAGAGTAAGGGACTGTGCTGGGGGCAGGGCTGGCAGACTTGCGACCATCTTGAGGAAGAGGAAACTAAGTGAGGACAAGGGAACTAAGGTGACTTTAACGGGTCATCCTAAAGGTAGACTAGCATTTTTTTCTTTTGTTTTGTTTTTCTGTTAAAACCAAATTGCAATTCAGATTTTGTTCTTGAGCCTTAGTTCTTGGATAGGTGGCTGGTGAATTGGTAACATTTGAGGTTTTAAAACAGCTCTGTCCACTTTGTCAGGCAAATTGGTAACATTTGGGGTGTTTTTACAGAGTGCGCTCTCTTCATTCTAAAAAATTCAGAGACCACTCTTAAGTCTGACGTTGCTTGTGACACGTTGGGCCCTTCTGTGAGTGTGCTCTCACCTTTCCTAAAGCTAAAGGGCACATCTGTAAGTCAAGGTACACTCTCGTTAGGAGTCAGTTCCACACCTAGGTTTGTTGGTTGGTTTTGAGATGTCTCATGTAGGCTGGCCCTGGACCTTTAACTTCATCCTCCTTCCTCTACCTCCAGGTGTTGGCATTGTGGAGCACCACAGTGCATCCCAGCACCAAGCACATAGTAACCAATGCAAAGCTCCCTGGGGCTGGCTCCATGTTTGATTCTGGAATCCTGCTGCCTCTCTACTTCGTATTTGGAACAAATACTTTCATAAATGAATGCCTTTCCTGTTTTCCTTTTTAATGTCAGAACTTTTCCTAAAGTTTGTCAAGCTTGTCTTCCATGAAAAAGCCTTCCGACTTAAGTATCTAGCACTGGACTGCACAGTAAGCTGAAGATGCTGCACTAATTAATCTATAAGCCTCTGGTAATTTTTAACAGTTGTGGAAATGGACTTGCAGAGATGCAAATCACAAATGTGTATTGAAAATGTAGGAACTTTTCAGATGATGAGTGACCGGAAGCTTGGCAGTAGGCACCTTCCTTTCTCCAGCTACATCATGAAGGGAAAGAACCAAGATGGAACCTAAGATTGCAGTTCTCCCAGCCTCTGTTCTTCACCTCTCTGCAGCTTCTTCCTCACCCCCAGGGTCCCACAGTTGTTGTTCGTGTGAGCACTCTGTGTATTTAGCCACAGTGGGTGTTTGATGTGGGCTTAAGTGGGAATAAGCGTGAATTGACTGTTGATGCTGACACTTGGGGAACAAGGTGGATTTCTTTCTGTCCTGTGCCCAGTCAAGCTTCCTGTTGTTCTGTCTGCCCTCTCCTCTGGAGCAGTATAGTGGGAGGTTAGTGTCTACTTCACTTTCTGCTGTAACACGTGATGTCACTTGACTTATCAACTTAATTTGATCTGTTAGACCCTAACACGTCATGATAAAAGTCACACTAAATACAGATCAACTCTAAAACACAAACAACCATGAACTCTTATCCCCAAAGGGAAAGTAAAGCAGGTAGCATGTCTTTGCTGTGAAGGCTTTTGGCAGTGTTGTAGTGTCTATCAAAATAATTGGACAGCCTCTAGTCTCCAGGAACTGTGCTCTCTCTCTCTCTCTCTCTCTCTCTCTCTCTCTCTCTCTCTCTCTCTCTCTCTCTC
>NW_022196913.1:102310466-102405647 GCF_008632895.1 Mastomys coucha | reverse complement strand
TTTTGTTTGTTTGTTTGTTTGTTTGAGACAGGGTTTCTCTGTGTAGCCCTGGCTGTCCTGGAACTCACACTGAAATCCCCCTGCCTCTGCCTCCCAAGTGCTGGGATTAAAGGTGTGAGCCAACACCACCCAGCGGAACTGTTATTTCTTAATAGCCAGTTTTTATTAAGCTTTTTTTTTTGGAACTTAATACTGTGTTAAGTTCTTTCTATTAATACCCAGCAGTCTTTTATATTGTATAAGGAGAAAATAGCTATTTAGAGAAGCCTCATCTGTCCAAGGTGAACAACTCTTAGATGGTAGAACTGAGGTTCAAACCAGGTCTTTTGACTCTGATAGCATATTGTTGCCCTAGGTATCATAGCAAAAGTAGATGTGAAGAACGTTTTTAACTTCATAGTTTAAATATATGCCACATGCATTTTATGCATCAGGTACAAGAGTATGTGCCAGAAACCCTTACTAATGAGATCATTAATTTCTACTTCTACTCTTTCTTCTAGAATGCTTCTAGTCTGAAGGTAGCATTGGGGAGGGGCTCTCCACCCAGCAGAAATTGTTACCCAGTGTAGATTAATGCGTGTTTATTTCTAAAGTTGTTGTCCTTACTTCCCTAGGATCTAACCTTGTTTGACTCTTTGTTCACTAAGTTGCAGTTAGTCTGCCCTCTGCCTCACAGGAGCTGGTAGCTTTTCATGCCCTGGGACGTAACCTTTTCCTGTTCACGAACCCATTCTTCCTCACAGCTGTGTGGGAGAGCTCTCTCCTTTCTCTAAGCAATGTCTCCAAGTTTTTCTCATGTGGGACCCACCAGATTGAGTGTTTATTCCTAGTTCTATCCAGTTACTATTCTAAGAAGATTTTTACTATTCCTCTGTTTGTCACCAAAGCCTGACACACAGTTGAAAGACAGGATCCAAGTGAATAATGAAACACACACACACACGCATGCATGCATGCATACTGCAGGTTGTGAGCCCTGAGCAGGATGGGAGAGTCTGGAGAGGCTGTCTGGTATCCTGAGACAGTGTTAGGTGGAGCTTCTGAGTTCCAGAGAAATAATTCAGTCTTGGAGTTGTAGAGCAAAAGGGAGTCTTTAGAGGTTATAAGGTCAACTGCCTCGTTTTCCAGTTCACTGAGATTGCTCCTCATCCCTGAGTTCACAGCCACTGCCTCCTGACCTTAGGGGCACAGAGCCAGACTCAAGTTAGTGCTCTCATTGGTTTAACCCCTTACTGATTACCAGTGTATATTCTGGGTTTTAAGTGATTGGTTTTGCCTTTGAGCCTTGAGATGGTTTTTGTCACAAATAAAGCTATTTTTAAAAGTCTAAAAACCAGTGAGATGGAACTTCCCAAGCAGAAAAGAGCTACACCATATTGAACGCTATGGTTCACATTCGCTCCCTCTTGCTCTGGATTCCCTCATTGCTTCTGTTGATCTGCTCAAAACTCCTGCCTGAGTTTGCTCACCCGGAACTACTTGTTCACCACAAGGCACAGAATTATTTGCCCTTATCTGTGGCATGTGGTTTGCTTTGTTATTGTTGTTTGCTTTAAAGGTTTCTAGCACTTTTATGTGACAAGCTCAATTCCAAAGAGCCTTCATGTGTATTGTCTTGCTGAAGAAATGACGGTTTAAAGAAGTCAGCTCAGTCTCACAAGGGTCCTGGTAGGGGCTGAGTACAGGTGAACTGACTTTCATTCCACAACAGGCAGAGGCTTAGTGTCTCTCTAATGCAGAGTTGCCCTCTAGTATGTGTCCAGCCTACTGAGGCGTCTGTGAGCTTGAGACTTACAGACCACCATCTCTTCACATGCACTTTTCTTGACTGCTTTTCAGCTCACATGGAAGGATAGGATGATAAGGCACTTATTTATTAATGTGCAGGTGTTTCCATCACTCTGTCCCCACCTTGTGATTTTCTTTTTCTTAGAAAGGTTCTCCTGTATCCCTTACGCTTGCTTTGTAGCCAAGGATTGCTTTGATCCTTCTACTACCATCTCCATCTGGGATTAAAGTGTGTGCAGCTACATGGTTTTTATGAAATATTGGAGATTCAACCCAGAGCCTTGTGCATGGTAGGTGTATACTCTACCACCTAGAGTACATCTCCAACTCCAACCTTAGGATTTGGATTGTGAGCCATCAGCTTTGATTCTGAATCACCCATTCTGTAGTAAGAGCTCAGCAACAGCTGCCCTCAGGGGGATGGCCAAGGAATGAACTCTTATGTGGTTTATGATCTCTTGGAGCAGCAGGCAAACCAAGATCAGCAGCCCCCATGGCTCTCTTCTAGAGTCAGTAGTGTAGCAGGGAGCTGCAGCACTGAGCTGCAGAAAACAACCATGTCATGTGGTTAAGAGGTGATGTAGCACAGGATGCACATTTTCTATTATAGCCTACTGACTGTTTCTGAGGCAGAAATGAAGAATTCTATGTAGGTTTTGTCATAAACCATCATCCTCTGGCATATAGCCATCCTTTTCATTAGAGTAGCTGTAGAAAGCCTCAAGATTGAGCTTGTTGATTCTTGCTGTTTCCTCAGAGAGGGATATAGGTAGAGTCATTGGACCCTCACTTAATCTCAGTCCCTTCCCCCACTCTCTGTGCACCTCCTATCTAACTGTATATAATTCTGTCCCCGATTGCATGTGGTCACAGGATCTCTAAAACTGCTAGATTATGGAAGGTTAACTGGGATTTAGGGAGGAAGGACATGGGACTCCATCTGTGAAACTAGAGAATTGTTATCTATGTTATGGTGAGACTTCTGTAGTTGTGAAATTGCTTTGGGATTATTCATGCTTCTATGAGACTGCTCTCACCCATACTTGGTAAGTAGTACCAATAAGCTCATTGAGTCCCCAAGTTGGACCTTGGAGGATTTGTTTTGGTACTTATAAAAAATGAATAAGATATCTAGGTTACTTTTCTATTGCTGTGATAAAATATCATGACTAAGTTATAAAAGAAAGCATTCAATTTGGACTTAAAGTTCTAGAGGTTAGAATCCATGACCATCATGGTAGGGAGCCTGGCAAGAAGCAGGCAGGCATGACACTGGAACAGTGCAGAGGGCTTATATCTTGATCCAGTCACAGAGGAGAACTGGGTCACTGGGGATGGTGTGGGTACACCTCCTCCAACAAGGCCGCCTCTGCTAATCCTTCCCACACAGTTCCACTAGCAGGAGACCAGGCATTGAAATATATGAACCTGTGGGGGCCATTCTCATTCAACCCACCAGAGTAGATGTTATTGCATCTCCCTAGGGAAAGCACTCTTGAAAAAGATGGGCATGACATCACTAGCATTAGAGATGCTACCACAGTGTTTGCTGGGTTCTTGGGCACTAAAACTGTCTGGGAGAGATTAGAATAATGTCCCTGGAGTATTGCCCCCACTTTATTTACCTGGCAGGCAAGCTCTGTTGTTGCTACTGGGTCTTCTTTGTTGAGTGCTTTTTTTTATATGCAGAGAACTTTAATGGTAACAGCTAATTTTTATTGAATGCTTGTTGAATGTGTTTAATTCAGTCCGCCCATTTAAACCTCACAGCCACTGGTTGAGATGGGAACTGTTGAGTATGCTGTCACATAGCAAAACATGACATTTGGGTCAAGTTGCTTAACTTCTCTCTGGTTAGGTCTCTACTCTAGGCATACCCTGTAAATAGGTACCTTAGTGTCAAAGTGTGCTTCTGTGTGAATAAGTATAGGGTGAAGTGAAGAGCTCCTTAGACCTTTGTTTCATAGTCCTGATCTAGGATGAGCCATTTCAGCCCTTGGAGCCTTTTCTTCATCTATAAAGTGAATATGTGTATTTCAAAGATTATGTGTTGTCCCATAGTAAATGCTGAACTTAAATGGCCTCTGAGACTACTCCCAGGAGGAAATGTCTTCTGACATCACCTTTTATGTAGGTAGGATTGTAGGAACAAGCATGTGTGGCAAGGTCTTGATCACCAGCTGCTCTCTGCTCTTAGAAGAGAGACTGTCTTAATGAATGGATGAGACTTCAAGCTGACCATAGAGGAAAGTTGGAAGGTTGTTACAGTAATGCAGGAGGACAGCCAGTGAGAAGCTCTGGCTAGGATGAACCAGCTGTTAGTATTTTAATTTTCTCTCTATAAAAACTTCTTTACCTACTTCTACATACAACCAACTTTTACTTTCTGACAGGATTATATATAGTCCCCTTTTATTTCTTGTTAATTATTGTGGACAGTCAAAATTTATACCATACAGCCGGAGATCTCTTTGGACTCAGTTCATTTTATTATACTGGAGACAGTACTGGAAGAGCATCCTGTTATACTGATTATTTATGAGAAATCCTAGACAGGTGGCTGTGGCATAGGACATCAACCCAATTGTCAGTTTTCATCAGTTGATGTTTTTTATAATCTTACTTGACATATGTACTGTTCATTCAGAGTTCAGATAGTAGTTTAAAGTTGTAAATCAAACTTTTAAAAAATAAATACTGTAAAGAAAACATATAAACATCTTTTAAAATACTTTGGAAAAGGTCCCATCTTTTTACCAGCCTGTGCCATTATTTTCTCTGTTGGTATGCCAAGCCTTTCCTTGTTTGCAAACACAAGTTCTGGGCCTAGGCTTATCTGACAGGCTTAACTGTTTGCTATTTCCCCTATTGGAAGTATTAGAAGCATGGTATTGAGGTTCTCTCTCGGATGAGAAGCTTAAGGCTTCCAAAGGCCAGCAGCAGTGCCTTCAGAACAAAGCCTAGGTGCTCTTTGTGCATTTCACTTACTGTCACTGGAGTTCCCCAAGGGCTGTGTGATGAGTGATGGTGTCTTCTCTGACAGCTTGTTAAATGTGTTTTGGGCTTGGAACATTTTCTGTTTTCATTTTTGTTACACAAAATATCAGTAGATATGGCTCACTTTAAAAAGCAACAACAGTGCCAAGCATGATTGCTCACTGGGTAAAGCACTAGTTTTGTCACCAAGCTTGACTACCTGAGTTTGACTCCCAGAGCCCACGTGATCGAAAAAAAGAGCTGACTTGAGTTAACTGTCTCATACTCCACTGTTCAGTCTGTTCCTCCCACGAATCAGGTTAAAATTGGTTTTCCAGGTGATTGGCCTACCTGGACAGTGAACAAAAAGGCCATTTCTCTGATTGAGGAGACACTGGGCATGGCAGTCATGGTGACTTAAATGTCAAATGCACTTCACCAAGCTGGTTCCCCTTCCTGTATACTAGGAAATAGTTGTTCTGTAGATGAAGTGAATTTGGCTGGTCTTCATTTTTTATTTTAATGTATGTGTGTGCATTTGTGTGAGTCGAGCAGGTGTGATGTTGTGGGATTAGAAGATAATATTGATTGATCCTCAGCCAGATAGACCTGGCCAACTGGCCTGTGAGCGTCCGTGGATCTGCCTGTCTCCGCCTCCCATCTCAGGGTTCTCGGGGTTTCAGCACAGGGGACACAACATCCCGGTTTTTGATGTGAGGTCTGGGGAACCAAACTTGTCCTCCTGCTTGTGAGGTAATGCTGACTAAGATATCTCCCAAGCCTGAGGCGTGTAATTTTAATTGACTGTAAAAAATTTGAAAACAGATGGACCAGAGCATAGTGGAGTAGGGATCTGACACAAATACTTTGCAAGTGTTGCTTTCAGAGAAAGTAAATTTGGAGTCAAGTTAGCAGTTTCTTCAGCTTCTTTTGTGTGCCCCTTGAAAGGAAATGGTGGACACTGCAGTTTTATGCTGTGCATTTTCAGTAGAAAGCCTTAAAATTACCCTCACTGCAACTCTGCCCTTGTCTGCATGATAGATAATTTTCATGGTAGCAGTGGTCCTTCCATGGTTGTCTTACCCTTTTGGTTCCTGTCACTTTGTAGTTTGCCACCAACCCATTCCTCCTTACATTTTGTTAGTTGGGCCTAACATTGGAATGATTACTACTTTTTCCTTTCATATGAGTTTTTTGGTTTAACGTCTTTGCTCCCTTTGACATGTAGTAACAGTATAGCCCACAGAGAAGGCAGTGCTGAGGATCTCTGCGATCCTCGATCCTCGTCAGTAGGGTTTTCTGGGATGCTGAGACCTGTGCCCAGGCAAGTCTCAGTCCCACTCAGCACCGCCTGCTTTCTAGGCTTGTCTTTGTCTAAAAGCTGCATAACCGTGTCTTGCTGATTCTTCCCTGTGCTGGTTACTTGTAGGTCCTATTTACTGAGCAAGCGTAGCTCACTAAATATTTGTTGAATGAATGTATTAGTCATTCACTTGCCTTTTTCTGTTATGGATCAGCCTGGAAGTTGGTTAGGAACCCTGTCATTGCAGGAGTCTGTCTCCCCTGTCTAGTCTCAACCTACTCTGCTTTGGCTCCGGGACTGAACACTTCAGTTAGCACAACTGACAGAGGGTTGTATTAACTTTTCTTGGAGAAGACAACTATGCGACATGCTGCTTTTATGAACATATCCCTGCATTCCTTCCAGGTACATTTAGAACTTCTGTCAGGGAGAGACTATTACATTATTTCTTCCGTTTCAGTTAAGTTAGGAGCTTTTTTGGTCTCCGCTGACATTTATATTCTTGAGTGTGGCCTGGCTACCTTACTTTTGGCTCTCTGTCAGTTCCAGGTATTTACACCAGGGTGCCTTTATACACTACAGTGTGTATGTGTGTCATCATTAGATCTGTTTTTAGAGAGGTTTTTTTTTGGGGGGGGTGCTTTATCTTTCAATAAGTCACATATATAGATCACAAAATGGATTTTTGGGTGGCTGAGAATCCTTTAGTGACAATTCAGATTGGTGCATTTTATTGCTATCTGATGACTAACATTGGAATGATTACTACTTTTTCCTTTCATATGGGTTTGTTACAGATGGATCTACATTGTTTTAAAATGTTGACCTAGCATGAGTTTTTCTTACTGGCCTATCACTGCCAAAGAACTGGTCTGTTTAGTTTGTGGTCCTTCCCCTTTTAGGACACCTTGCCCTGAGAAGAAGATAGAGTCTAGGGAGAAGCTCCCATTCTATGGTGATTCCAGTGAGAGAATGGGGAGTGTGGGGCAGACTGTCTTGAGGAAGCAGGGGAGAAGGATACATTTTCATTTCTACAGAGGCTTCTCATTGACAGGGTTTAATGAAATGTCTCTTTCTTTTCTTTGTCTCTAGTTTTTGGTTTAGATGCTGTTGCTCTATGAACTGATAATTAAAGTAGGCCTGTAGGGATGTGGCCAGGTAGCATGAGTGCAGATTGACCCAGCCATTAACTCTCTAACTCTGAAGTTTGGTTCTCTTCCCATAACTCTTGAACCAGAAGTCAGGGAGAGCACAGCCATTATGATCCTACCCTCCCCCTCCAATCTTAGGTGTTACCCGCGCTGTATCAGGACAGCCTCCTGAGTGAAGTGCAGTTTACAGTGGCTTTGATCATCTCCTCAGAGCTGGGTAGCTGTTGTTGCATCTCCGTGGATGGAGGTGGGTAAATTAAAAACTATTTTTGTTTGTTTTTAATAGCCAGTAATTTCATAGAAGAAACGTGGAGTCTTTCTTTCTCTGCTGCCAATTGTGGCCTTTGATAGATAATCTGTGCATTTTGGGTTTGCTTTGGCTGTTATAAACCATTGTCTTTGATAACATTTTCAGGCTACCTGGAGGCAGTTTTCAAACCTCTCAGTAATAGGGCAGTTCCCCATAATAATATGTTTATTGCCCTATTAATTTTCAGTTGTGCTGTTTAATTACTAATGCTTTATTGAAGATACCTGGATCAGGCAGTAGTCCTCCAGTTCCTGTCATGGCCAGAGCCTGCCTGTGTGCATCATTATGTGAGTGTAGGGACTGTTTCCTAGAGCCAGCAAAGGGCCTGCAATGCTTTCTCTTAAATGTTCTCTTGTGTTTCGTTTGGAGTTTCATGTCCTTCCAGCTTTTCTCCCAGGTCTCATGATGGTTACAGGATCCTTCCATGATAGATTGGTAGAGTTGTTGCTCTGTTAGGTGACTGACATCAACATGATGACCGTTTTCCCTTTCAGGTGGGTTCCTTCAGTTCCTACCAGATCTCTTTCCTGATGGATAAAGACCCTCCATCCTGCTGCCCTATTACTCCCTTTCCCACATGAAGCAGCCACAGTAAACTCCCACACTGAGTCATCTGATTGCTTTCAGAGGATTGTTTCTGAAGTTCATTTGCATTATTTAATCCCAGGTGGTGGCTCTGTGGCAGTGACCAGATAGCATTTGGAGTTGGGTAGTCTCCTTTACTTACAGCTTGGCCCTGACTTGTGTCCGACTTAGAAATTTCATGGCCAAGTAATTGTATCTTGTAATTATGAAGGGGTCTTTGAGAATATACTTTTATAAAATTTTTTTTAACTTCCTGCAGCTATGTGATTCCATAATACCGTAGAACAAACATTTCCATAAAAGTTTGCTAACTTCTTTAGGTCCAAATCAGCAGCGTGGTTGATGTGTTTACAAAAGTTTCTCACTGACCTTCACCTGCCCTTGCCTGACCAAGGAGCCCAAAAGTCATCTGGAGTATATGTACGTGGTCTACATGTTAGCCTTTAGGGGACATCATGTCTGCAGCACAGGCTGCTGTATCTTTATCCACATCAACCATGAGAGGCAAAGGCAGGCCTAGAACCTGCCTTCAAATTACTTCATTTCTCCTTTTCCTACCAGAGAGGTTTATACTCTAGACATAGCTGATTTCTGGTTTAGACTAGCCTTCCCATAGTCTGATATACATGAGTACAGAGGTTTTTATTGCTATTAAAGGTGAGTGGGAATAGAGACAGTGTACTGGCGGATTATTGAATGATAGAATGAAATGAATTAATATATTTAAATGCCTAACTTCGGTCTTGTGTACCATGGCTGTCTAGATAATGGTCATCAATGCAGTGATGAAAATGACAAGTATTATCAAATGAACCAGAGTGAAACATTATGTAAAATAGTAGTTTGGGGAAGATAGTGCTTATGGGTGAGGAAGGCATAGGACAGGAACTCGTGTGCCAGCTCTCTAGACCCTAGGTAGTTCTGGGTGGACAGTAGAGCAACATTTTGCTTCTCATATCTGTGGCAGCAGTGAGCAGGAAGCAAAGGAAACTGTTGAAGAAAGGAAGGAACTCTGGGCATTTTGGAAGGGAAGTTTGACAGATAGATATGTACTTGGGTAATCTGGGGGGAGTGTTGCTTATTTGTGACAAAGGCACTCTGTTAGTGAGATGATTTACTTAATTACATTTCTCTTTCATATTGTTAAATAGAGTTGTTGGTATTGGAGTGATGTCAAAAATTTCCAGTTTCCAAATGATTTTAATGTTGATATTATGGCATGAAAAGTAGCCTGTAATTCGATCCATGGCTGAAGAAGTGTGAAAGAAACCGGAGATTTCTGCACACTTGAAATATAACAGGTTCTTTCATTTACTTTGGTCTCTGATTCCTCTGCATTGTCAAATAAATGTTTGTTTTGGTACCACACTACAGTGAAGGTAATCTTTAAGCCCTTAGAGTAGCTGTGAGGAACTGTAGAGTAAGTATTGAGATAACTCTTTGCTTTACAGCTTGGCCTCCTTTGTTGGTATGGTTATTGGCATCCTGTCATTACAGAGGTAAAGAGTAGACTATGTATCTTGGCTTTTGAACTCTGGCTGGTTTTGAGTGCGGCAGGTCAGGTCTCTGTGAGGCTGGAGGCTGGTAGAAGACTTTAGTAACAAAGGAGAAGCTGCCTTGGTGACAGCATTTCATGTGCTCCCTTTCCACTACCCATACTCAATGCATACTCAATGACATGGAATTTTTTAATTTGGAAATGAGTGCATTCCTTCTTTTGTGTGAGCCTTGGCAGCCTCCTGTGGGCTGTAGAGGAATAGTGTCCATTCCTCTTCATAGCTTTACTGAGAGCCCCCTGCCTTCCCACTTCCTCTCCTACATGAAGGAATCTCAGTGCAGACTGTAGACACTCGCTTCTCGTCTGCCCCTGCGTCTTCTGTGGCAGAAAAACACAGATGCCTCTTTCTCTACCTAGGCTGGACAGCACCTTGAAGGGAGCATTTTTTGCTCTTATCCTTTATCCCTGCATCTTGCTGCTCTAGCTGTGCTGACTACACATACTGCTCCTGTGCCTAGGATGCTGCGTACTAGTGTCTGTAGGGCAGATATGGCATCCTACTCAATACTGTGCAAAGTGGGCCTTCCAGAAGTCTCCATGAATGTATAAATACATCTTATAGTTGAGGTTTTATGTTTATCAATACAGTCAGTGAGAGGGCTAACCTTTTGGTATTGTGGCCATCTACTGTAAACCTTCAGTTTCATAGTGAGGATATCCTAAATTAAATTTTTATTTTTATAGCTGTGACTGTTTACTAAAGAAATAAAGAAGAAAATGTAAAGCATGACCCCTTGATCTGAAGATAATGAGAGTTCTGTTGAGAAACTCACTGGAAAGTTATTGTTTTAATAATCACCTTGTTTGAATTAGAGATGAATGCTTAGGAAATGAGGAGACAGTAAGAAGGCAGTAAGAAGGTTTGGGCTACAAAGAGTTCTGATTTCCCTTCAGGTTTTTCTTCTCATGAGAGCCACTTGTCAAAAGAGCAGGGTGAAAGATTGAACCAGTTTGTGCTTAAATTTTTATGAATATTGTCACACTGGCACTCTCATGTGAGTGTTTCCTTAGACAAGTCACCATTTTACTATTTTACATCTGTCTGTGTATCCCTGTCTCTTTAATTTTGAGAAAAGATCTCATTCTGTTTTGGGACTCAGTATATAGCCCTGGCCTTAAACTCAAAGTAACTTTGCCTCAGCCGGTTGAGTGCTAAGGTTATAGGCATACCACCAAACCTAACTATTTTTTTTTTCTTTTTTTTTTTTTTCATTATATTGATTCTTTGTGAATTTCCTGTCATGCATCCAGTGTGAATTTCACACCATGCACTCATCTTTCTGTGCCTTTATGTCTACCCTCTTCCTTTGCAACATTCCTCTGGGGAAAAAATAAAGAAAAGAAAAAAAAAAAGAAACAAGGAATAAAAATGTGTCACTATGGAAGCTACAGTGTATCATGGTGTGTCACACAGTATACCCTTTTGCCCAAACAGCTTGACTTTGCAAATGTTCATTGCAGTTTGTCATTGGTCTGGTCAGAGGCCTCTGGCTTCTGCTACACTATCAGTACTGGATCCTTGCATGACTCCTCTTTGTATCCTATTGTTGCCCAGTATCATGGAGATCATGCGGCTTTAGTTCTGCAGGACTGGCCCCTTCATGCACCCCAGCAGTTCACAGATGGGTTGGGCCAACTCAAAGCCTTGAATCTTGGCCTGACTGGTAGTTGAGTTGCTCCTCCTACCAGTTCTCCTATACCCACACCACCAAGGCTAGCTCTCCAGCACTGCCCAGGCTAGCTTACCCAATGCTGCGGCTGGCAAGGGGTGGGGCCAGCTATCATGCACTCACCTCCTTGAGTCCAGCTTGCCACCAGGGCCAGCTCTACTGAGCTATCCAGGAGAGGTGCAGGGCACCCCTCTCCTGAGTGTTTTTTTTTTAAAATCACTTCTTCACTTTTCAGGTTTGGTGGTTTAGATCAATGTCAGGGTGCTTCTGGTCCTTGGGTTCACACCTCAGCACAAGAGGAAAAAGAAAAATGTTTTCTGCCTACTATAAATTTAAAGTTTTTAATGAACATACATATTTCCTTAGTTAACTTTAATTGCCAACCTGACACAGCCATCTGAAAACCCAGATTGAGGGCTTCCCCAAATCACAAAGGCCCGTGGTTATATTTCTGGGATTGTCTTATTTATCAATTGGAGGGTCTAGGCCATTGTGAGTGGATACCATCTCTAGGCAAGTGGTTTGGGGCTGTATAAGAAAGCTAGGTAAGCATAAATAAGGCTGAGACCAGGCCAGCAAGCAGCGGTCTTCTGTGGTTTCTACCGTACTACCTTGGCTGTAAGTATCCTGGTTGAAAATGTGTGGAATAGAAAGCAGTATGGCCTTCTGGCTCCTGCTCTAACTTTCTCAATGGTGGACCATGTGACCTGGGAGGATACGATGTAGTAAACTCCTTCCTTGCCTAAGTTGCTCTTGGCCTGAGTTTTTATCATAGCAACAGTGATGAAAACAAAACACTTCTAAAAATAATTGAATGACATGGAAACTGTCTGTCAAGCTGCATGTGCATTCCCATTATGAGAGGCTGTGAGTATGCCAGTAGACATCTCCTTCCAGGTAGGGAAATATTTAATAAAGGGCATGATTTTATTTGAAAGAAGTGGTAAGGGACTTCGAAACTGAATCAGTCTGGGCTGAACTAGGGAAATAGGCTCTTCTACTCACAGCCAATTAGGAGAGGGGGAAATCCTAGAGTTTTTTAAATTTTTTTTTTTAAAGCTTCTTTTGCACTCTGGAATATTTCCAAAAGTCTTCCTATTGTTGTTAAACTCCATTTGGGATTTAGAATTACGAGTTTTCTAAATCTTAAGGTGAAATTGTGTATTTTTAACTTTGACAGTGAATAATAATGATACCATAAAGTAGAGTTACATAGCCACAGAAACCAGCATAAAAGCAGATGCTTAGTTTGAAATGGGATTGGATATTAATGTGTAGGTGGTATATATAGGTTTGGGTAAAATTGGGTTTCCTTTCTCAGCCTTGGTAGAAAAAGAATTTCTTTCCACTCTGCTCATTCACCTGTGCTGATTGTCTGTGGACCCATGGTGACAAAAGTTGTGGTGTCCTGGATGGAAGCACCCTGAATTGACAGTCGAGCAGTACATTTCACAAGAGGCACAGCCAAGTCAGCTTTCGTCAACAGCAGTCAAGTGTGAAATTTCAGGTATTAGCCCTGAAATTTATACTGTGAGGCTAAACCAACAGAGCAGCCTCGTGGGGGCTTGAAGACGGCGGACTTCTGTTGTCCTCCTAAACTCCGCCATTCTGTGTATTTTGTCACTGTCTCTAGATTCAAAGGTGCTGACTAAGCAAACCCAGACTACGAGCAAGCACAGAAAGAATCCTCTCTGTGATATTCTAGTTGGGCCTGTGTTGTCTGGTTTCCCAGCCTTTGTGGGTTCTTGATCCTCCCCTGTGCAATGAGCTGTGTGCATTTGTACATATGTTTGTGAAGTACATATAGGTGTGTGTTGTAAATGCTGTGCTTGTGTTGTTGACAGCTCCAGAATCTTGAGGGTTGGACACATTTTCACTGAGTTCTGGTCACCAGCGTTCATCGTTCCACCTGTTTGCTTTATAGTTTTCTCACAAAAACCTGATAGTGGCTCCACTCCTTTTTTGTTGTTGTTGTTGTAAATGAGGAAACCGAGGCCCAGAAAGCAAGAAACTTCCACTGATAAAGGCAAGAAGTAAGGTTGCATCTTGTCTCTGATAGACTTTGCAGGCCAAGTTAAACTTCCGTGTCTGAACTTAATTTCTAAGATTTGAGTTCATGTTCTTACACAAGTAATTTACTGGCAAATTGAGCATTTTGAGCCATCGGTTGAAATGAAGGCTGCAAGTGCTAGTGAGCTTTGCGACTCTTTAGTGCTCTGGACCCTTTCCTTCAGCTGCTGCCAAGGGAAGTTGACAGGTGAGTCCGGACAGCTCAGAGGTAGTATTCCTTCCTCTGCAGGCAGCCACCCTTAATAGCTTGCCTGGCTCGTAATTTTTATCACAGCTCAGAGCATTGGGCCTAAAAGCAAAGTGACATTGTGGAGTCAGCTGACCTTTTCGGGTGTGGTCTAAGGATGATTGGCGCCTTCCTTGCTTTTGAGACAGGAACATTCCTGCAGAGGCCCACAGTCCTGAGATTTAAGATTAGTTGACATTTCTTGTGTGCCTGCTAGGTTCTATTTCTTCTGTCTGTGCACATGGGAACTACTAGCCCTGTTCAGCATCAAGGGGAACTATGCATTAGAAACATTTATGTGACGAGGAAGGTTTTAACCCCAGGTCTAAATGAGGTTATGGTCCATTTTGGGCACACGATATCAGAAAAAGAAAAAGAAAAAAAACTGTAAGGTTAGAAGCAGAAGTAGGTTCTTCATTCTGTCAGGAACACCCCAGAATGCTGTACGTTTGAATTCAGAGTGTTCTTGACTTCTTGCAAAAATTTCCCATTTGGAGTACTTCTATAGGCTCCAGAAGGATTGCATGTAAAGACAAGCAGAATTTCCATAAGACATCATAAAGTAAAATGTGAATTACTTGTTGGAATCTTCTATTACTGTCTTCCCCCTTTACATACATACACAATTTCAACCTGGGAATAGAAAGGGTGACTCATGATAAAACTTTCCCAGAGGGCAGATTCTCTTTGGCAGGCTATGTCTTAAATGCTTAGGAACACATCATGTTGGTCCTAGTTCAGCTAATTTGATCCAATATTGAGCACCTGCTGTGTACTCAGCCTATTGTAGGTGTAGAGAGGGGGGAGGGAGAGAGAGCACTCATAAATGAATTAATAAAACTGATTTCTGCCCTCAAGGTAATAGGACAGATGCAGAGTTAGCTATATAGTGTAGGTTAGTGCTGAGATGTTAGTTCAGATTGTTCTAGGAGCAAATAATAGACCACCATCGATTCTAGCTGGGGAGACTTTTGGAGGTCCTTTCTGATGTGGATTCTGAAGTGAGGAGTGGGTATAAGTAGAACATTCCAGGTCTGATACCATTTGAGCCAAGATGAGGAGGAATGAGAATATGTTGTAGAAATTTTAATCCCAGTCTGGGGTTTCTATCCTCACTTGGGTCATTTAGCTCCCTGGATAAAAGACCCACATACAACCTTTATATTTACAATAAGCCTTAATCAGCACTAGAGCTGGGCAGAGATCTACCCTCTATGCTATTAGAATCTACTTTCCTATCAGTAGCCCTGTGATATTATTTATTATGTTTCATCTGGGTTGTTCTTAACTCCAGTTGGCCAGCCTCAGGGCCACATTTTTATGAATCACCAACCCCATGCTACTTCTCCTCCTGACCTACTTCTCCCCTCCTGGTTGTCCTCCATCTCCAAGCCAGGGAATCCTAAACCCCACCTATGTCTCTTCTGCCCAGCTCTTGGCTATTGGCATCTTTATATACCAATCAGAAAGAACTTGGGGACAAGGACATACAGCATCACTTGGGTTTCTGTGCAGACTCCAGTTCTTGGGGGTTCACACTTAGAATTACAATGCACAGCAAGACCAAGCCTCAACAGGAGTGTCTACTGCGTAGATGAGTTGAATGGGTCAGTCTCTTTATAGCAGTACTATTGACTTTGTTTGTTCAATTTAGTTTGATAAAACCAACCAGTCTTCGTCCTATGTATGTGCATTTTTCCTCCATTACGTTTCTTTTATGTTTTATGTTTTTTTGGGTATATGCATGGGAGAGATTTCCAGCTGGATCCAGCTGCAATGAAAATGTCCTGTTTGACAAATTAAGGGACTAGATTATTATACCCATCTCTCCCTGAGAACCAGGACTCTAGCTGTAACACCAGTCATCCCTCCCTTTGTGGCACAGGATGGAAGAGAAGTAGTGAATTAAGGCTGCTGGGTATGTTGACTAAGAAATTATTTGAACAAATAAGACTGTTGCTCTATGTGATTAATAAATATGGCTTCTGACTGAACCATATGGATTTTCCCCCATGGAGAACAGAGGCTGACACTGAGGCTGCCCCAGGGAAAAAGAATAGGGATGGCCAGAGCCTTCTCATTGCTTGAATTATTGTTTGTTAGCTGCTGTAGTAAACTGAGTTAAGACTGTAGGCTTTGTCCATATGGTCCTTGTTTTCAATAACTACTATGTTGTTTATTAGTTGTGTGTACTTGGCTAAGTTATGATGTTGTCTTATTTGTAAAAGTAAGGGACTCAGACTCAGTCTTTATGTGTATGGGTGTTTTGTCTGCATGTGTGTCTCTGCACTACGTGCATGCCTGGTGACTGACAGAGATCAGAAAACGGGTTCAGATCCCCTAGAACTGAAGTTAATGGACACAATGTGGGTACTAGGAAAGCAAATGGGTTTCTCTGGAAGAGCAGCCAGTGCTTTTAATTGCTGATGCATCCGTCCAGCCTCCAGACTCAGAATTCTTATGAAGCTAGATGAGACTTTATTTGAAGTACTTGTGACTGTCTCAGAGTTGAAGTGCACTGTGAGCATTCCCACTGTGGCCTTGGCACGAGTAGGGTTAGACAGAAACAAACCATCTGCATTTTCTGTTCTGCTCTGCAAAACTGATTTTAAATAGTTAAAGCCTTTGCTCTTCCCTGAGTCCTCTGCACAATGACTTCGGTGATAATTTCATTGTTTATTTGCATTTATAGTTTGTCCATTCAGAGCATAGAGTTTGATGGTTTTTTTAAGCATATTTGCAGAGTTGTGCAGTTAATTTGAGAACATCTTATCAAGCCTCATACCCACCAGCAGTCACTGCCGATTTTCTTCCAGTCCCTAACTTCCTCCCCTACCCAACACCAGTCCACTTGGTATCTCTATGAAACATTGCATCCTGGGCCCTTTTTAACTATACATTTTAATGACTACACAGTATTTTGCTAATGTGTTGTAGCTTAATTTAGTTGTCACCCCACTATTGCTGATTTTTAATTGACTTCACTATTTTAGGCCATGTTTATATTGGCTCTCTTGAATTTTTTTGCTACAGTTACTTGGGAGCCCTATAAGTAGGTAAGAGGTACATAAAATCTTAACTGCTCTCCACCCTGTTACACATTGTGCTGTGGAGCATTTCTGGGGAGCCTTGGGCTCCTGGGGCTGCTGAAGAAACCTGGACCCAAGACCCAGGCATGTCTCTGCTGTGGCCCTGATAGTATTCAGGAACAGCAAGCAAATGACCTGACCACCATGAAGCCACAGCACCCGCCCCTCCCCAAGCCAATGTAAGGACATTGGACAAAGCTGTTGAAAAATAGACCAATCACAGGGCTGTATATTTTACCACCTGTAGAATTAGGGTCAGTCACATGTCCAAATACCGATGATAGTGGATCCAGAGTGTAGGGAGAATTATTTATCACATCTGCCCTGGAAGATGCAGCACATACCAGCTGCAGTGTGATTTGTCCGAGTCTGAAGGGCTTAAATAGTAGACTTGAGGGAAAAGGACTCTGAAGAAGCAGAGAGCTCATCATCCCTGGAGAGCTTCTGTGATCATTTTCCGACCCCAGGGCTGAGAGACATGTTGTGGAGAAACACATGAAGTGTATGCTTTGCTCTTACATGTTGGAATTATCCCAAGAGAATTTTTTAGCTCATAAGCTGTCTGGTGATCCTAACACTATTAAATGTAGAATATTTGCATTCACTTGTTTGGGGTTTTTGTCCTTTGCTGGACTCGGCAAGGACACACTGCTAATTCACTGTGATAGTATCCAGTAGGCTGTTCAAACCGCTTGGAGGGAAGATGAAAATGAAACTCGAGAGTAGTAACTTATATTATGTATACCAGGTTCTTCATGGTTTGTACCAAAACATATGTTTTATTTGCATGGAAAATTGCTTAAGGCATGTCAACACCTTTCTTTTAAGTAGGGGCTTCTGATGTAGAGATAAGTTTTATAAAACAAAAGGAGAAAGGATAGACACAGGCTTTGCGAGTAGACACACTAGTGCTAGACTAAATAGTGAACTTGTCAAAAGCAGACTCCGGTTCCTTCCTGTGTTAGTGAGCTGGGGGGCTCTCATCCCTTAGTCCTTGGTAGTGACGGATGATATGCCCTGAGAAGCGATCCTGAGACATTGTATTGGTGTCACGTCACTTCACCCTTAAACTTTGACTGGCTTTTAGCAGCACAGCTTGGGAATTTAGATAGCTAGTTAAGGCTACATGCTATAGAGTTGAAAAGAAAAACTAACCTCCCCCTAGATCTTCAAGTCAACCCCTTAAAGGTTACTTAACTTTTGTCCGTTTATTTCGTTTATTTCCTCATTTGGTGCACATTTCACTACAGTCTGTTGGGGGGTTAACACCTTATAAGGCTGCTTGAGGTTACTGTTACTAATTATAAGGCTTGAGATCAGTTAACCTTTTTGAGCCTTAGTTTTGTTATCTACAAGGGAAGGAAAAAGCATCTATATCAATAGTTTTATACAGTGTAGAGAGACAGTGTTGGAAGTATGTTAGCCTAGCTGTGACTTTGGGCTGTTGGCATGCCCAGCATGTGGTATTTAATATTTCATGTAGTTATAGCACATGATTCTGCTTTGTGTGTTGGTGTGTTCTGGTGCTGAAGCTGTAATGAAAGGCTGTGCTCTTTGTGTACCCCATATACCTTGCCTGGAAACTAGAGGATTTGAACCTATAAAATTTATTGTAAGGACAAACATCTTTAACTTTGCCTATATAGTAAGGAAAATATAACAAATGGCACCAGCATCTTAATGTGGATGTTTGTGGTGTGGCTACCCAATTCACAAACCAGGTATGCTCAGAGCAGTGGTAATCTATTTTCACTGTGTGGTGTCTGAAGTTGGCCTCACTTTCCTGTTACCAGAGATTTTATTGAGGCATTTTGTTTGTCTTTGGACACTTCAAGAATCCAGTTCTCCAGTTTGCCCAGTTCTTCTCTCATTTAAAGGGAAATTATCAGATTGGGTCCTAAAAAGAAGTTAGATGCAAAGTCCTGAGTTTTCAGAAAAGGGAAGAATGCAAACCCACTCATTAACTCCTGCTGCTTTTGTTTTCTCTGCTCACCTCATACCATCCTGCCTGTTAGGGGTATTCTGTTTCCTTATTCAATGAAAGTATTTAAGTTAGGATAAGAAGCACTGCTTCTCTGTTGGCCTGCAAGCAGAGTTATCAGAGAGCAGCTGCGGTCCTGATTTTGGTAGTTCGCCTTCTCATCTGTAAACAGGTATGTTACAGGGTTTAATTGCCTTTGCTTGGCTCTTGCAGAACTCAGAACCTCCTTTCGCTTCTTGAAGTAGATGCAGTGCCAGCATTCTACTGCCACTTTCTAAGGAAGCAAAGATAATGCTCTTGTTTTTCAAAATAAGTGTTATAAAAATGAAGTGATTAAGGTGTGGGCCATGCAGTTGATTGTTACAAGACTTTTTGTTTGATTGGTTTTTGGTTTTTCAAGACAGTTTCTCTGTGTAACTGTGTCTATCCTGGAACTCAATTTGTTGACCAGACCAGTGTGTCCTCTGCCTCTGCCTCTGCCTCTGCCTCTGCCTCCTGAGTGCTGGGATTAAAGGGGTGTACCACCCCTGTCCAGCTATTTCTTAAGCATCTAAATAAAACAGATGTTGTAACTCTTGATCTTTCATAAGTTGTGTATGGTTATAGAATTAGAGACTTCATACTTTTACTAATCTTATGAGTTGTGCTTCCTATATTGATACATAGTGAAATCAGGATATAACAAGTTCCTCTGAACACATCTGAGTTTGTGATGCATGTGTTGGTAGCTCTTGGCTACCTAATGTCTTTGCTCCATCAAGTGCTTATCCAAGCCAGTTCACTTCCCTGTGCCTCAGTTTACTCTTTGGCACAATAATACGTCAAATGTAGATCATCATGAAAGCCTATTACCTGCAACTTTAAAAAAGTGACTAGTAAATGGAACCAACTCTCCAGTTACTAGATTCAAACCCTACACACTTCCAAGACAGCCTGAGATGCATTAGGCCAGTTTTCCAGATCTGCTGTTTTCTTTTTTCTTTCTTTTTTTTTTTTTTTTTTGGTTTTTCGAGACAGGGCTTCTCTGTGTAGCCCTGGCTGCCCTGGAACTCACTCTGTAGACCAGGCTGGTCTCGAACTCAGAGATCCGACTGCCTCTGCCTCCCAAGTGCTGGGATTAAAGGCGTGCGCCACCAACCGCCTGGTCAGATCTGCTGTTTTCTTACCCCGGAAGCTTCCAGTCTCATTATATTAGAGAGAGAAAAATTAGGCTGACATTTCTGAATGTTTACAAAAGGTTAGTAGTGTGCCAGCTTGGGGCAGAGCCAAGTAATACTCTTCCCTTCAGGACTGGGAGCATTGTGCCCAACTGACGACCTGTTCCTAACTAGACACTTACAGCCCCCCGTAGAATGTGGGCTTCTTGTTTAATGCTTGGCTCAGGATTTGGCTAATGGGTACCTAGCAGTGCTGATGAAGCAGGCAGGAGAGGGGTGATCTGACATATTTGAGCCTCTAAAGGAAGAGGGTAATAACTGGGGAGTAGTGTCCTCAGGAGCACCCAGGCATCTCTGCAGCAAAAACAGGGAGGGAGAACTCTTCGGCAACCATTTGCCTAGGCAGCTTAGCAGAGATGTGTTTCTGTGCCGTGTTCTCCACTAATCAAAGAGCCTCACAGGAAGCAGCTTACTGTTTACTGAGCATTTGCTTAGTGTCCTGCCTGTGTCAGGTGCTTTGCATATATGCACACAGTGATGCTTTGTGTTGGTACAGTATGCTGAGGACTTTACAAATTGTGCCTGCAAGACATACAGGAGCACACACATGTGTACACACACACACACACACACTACACCATCACCCCACATCTTGAGTGCAACATTATGGTTAGAGGTAGGGATTAGGGAGAGTAGAGAGAAGTAGAAAAAGTTTTACACAAAACATGAATCTGTTAGTACATGGCTCTAATGTTTACTTCCTTTTGCATTACAAGCAAGTAGCAAGAAGGAACCTTTGTCTTGGGTTGGTCTAGAGTTAGATCTTGAACACTGCCTTTGCCCACTTGTTGGTGCCTGCTTTAGATTCTGAATGTGCTGGCCATCCAGACTGGTGTGTTTAAAATATCAAGGTTTCTACTCCTCTCTCTCAGCTACATCCCCACAGAGTGCTGGGTGTAATGCTCCTGCCAGAATAGAATAACAGAGCAGCTCCTTTGCTATAGTACTGGGAAATCTGTCTTAAAAACATCCGACCACCCAGAAGATGGAGACTCCTGACACTGCCCTAGCGTGAATAGCAGTAGTTGTGTGGTATGTAAGCCATACCGGGGTTCCCTCCTCCCATTTGTGTATTTGTCATCAGTGTCAACATAGATGTCAGTATTTCCTGTATTTTTTGCCCATTTGGGTCTTGGATTTCCCATGGAGTTTGACTAATCAAAAACTACTTGTGAAGCCTGTGTAGAATTGACCTATGAACAGTTTGCGGTAATACCCCAGCTCATGGGCTACCTTGGTTTTGAAATGTTCTAGGTTTCCCTGTTCTGAAAGTGAACTTTTGCTGTTCTCTAGAGCATTGTCTTTGAGTCTCTTTGCATTGCTACACTTTCTTCTTTGTTACTTATTTATAAGAGCAGCTATCATTCCTACCAGGTTGTAAGTTCACTTAGGCAAGGACTCTGCTTAGGGTGATGGTTTGCCATAGCAAGTGCTCAGTCAGTACTTTTGGGGTTGAATTGAGTACAAATAATATGATTTATTTTTTAGTTAAGACTTCATCGAGTACAAAAATTTTTTTAAGAAAGGTTCATAATACTTGAAATTTTTGCTTTCAGTTCTATAGTTACATATGTATGTTATGTTTCTCAGAGGTATCCTGAAGGGTATAAGTGGTAGCCTAAAAATAATAAAGATCAGCGGTATCATGGGATTGGTTAATGTATCTCTTCAGCAAGGAGCAAGATACCAGTGTTTAGCAATTGCTGTAAATCCATAATTTACCCACATGTAAAATATCATGGTTATATACAGCGTTTTCATTTTTTTATCCCAGATGCCATAAAATGCATAAGCAGATGTTAATAGGCTTTCTGGCATTAACTTGAGAGTATACATTTTTGTTTCTCCAATTTTTTCAATTAACATTTTTTGTTGAGAAAATCATTCTGTGGTACACATGAGGAGACCAGAGGACAACTTGTGGGAGTTAGTTCCCCTCCCACCATGTGTGTCCCAGAGATGAAACTCAAGCCATCAGCCTTGGTAGGGTCTTTTCCTGGCAACCTACCTCCTCTCAGGCTTTCAGAAACTTTGTCATCACTACGGTTGCATCTCTAAGATGTCTCACTGACTGTGGTTTTCTCTGTATTGATAGTTGCAGCTTCTTTTGTCTCCTCAGCCTTCTTCTTCTTATTTTTTTTAGCAGACATTGGAGAGAGGAGCTGCAGTTGTATCCTTCATGCAGTATTTACAGTTTCTCTTCCAGTGATGTTTTTCTGCATTTTGCTTTGTTTGCCCTGTTACTGGGGATGGAACCTAGGCTCTCCTGGATGCTAGCAGGTTTTATGTCACTGGTCTATATGTACAGCCCTGTTTTTTACTTTGGCCACAGAATCACAGTTGCTCAGACTGGCCCTGAACTCACACTAGCCCACGCTGAGCAGCTATGGTCAGGCCTGGCTCCAGTGCAGACTTTGAAAGCCAAAGTCTGACAAGAGGCCAGTCCAAATCAGGCTTAGCTTCTTGATCATCTGTTGGGAGCCAAGCACAGCACTAAATGCTCTACATTATTACTTCATTTTATCTACCAGGACATTGGGATAGGTTTTGTGATCATTAAAGCCTTCAGTAATTGATGAGTTCTCTGGGGTTTATGAGATGATGGGAGGTTATTGTTTCATTAAGATTTATTTGTATTGCTTTGTAATTATGTGTATATATGTATGCCTTTGTGTGATTATGCACATGTTGAGTATAGGTGACTCGAGTAGAAAAAGGCTCTTGGATCCCCCAGAGCTGAAGTTTGCCAGGTGGTTGTGAGCTGCCCAACTTGGGTGCTGAGCATTGAACTTGAGTCCTTTGCAAAAGCAGTATGCTCTCTTAACTACTGAGCCATTTCTCCAGCTTGGATAAAGATTATTGATGAGTAGGTAGATATACTATGTCTTTCTGGGATATCAGTTTTACTCAGATTTAGGTTGGAGGGAGTAGATGTATTTAGGTAATTTAAATGACTATTAATCATTTCTTATATTTAAAAAATTATGAAAATATTAGAGAAGCATAAGAAAGATGGGTAAAATATTGGAGACAAAATAATTTAAGTTTAAATATTTAGATATGGGATGATATCTTAGTTGGTAATACAAGCATGAAGACCTGGGTATGCTACTCAAAACCCATTTTTTTGAAAGGCAGGTATAGTGACCCTCATTTATAATCTCATTAGTGGGGAGGCAGAGGCAGGCAGATATCTGGGGCTTGAGGGCCATCCTCACCAAATTGTTGATAGATTGGACTGCACCTGTGGAATGACTTTGTTAAGACTCTGCTAAGTCCATTTTTTGTTTTGCAGTTGTGGAAAATGAGCTCCCACGATTCATGTTTCTATTGACTATAGTGGGACTGGATTTCCAAACTCACTGACTGTCTTCTTGACCCTGCCACAGGCCTGCCTCTCCTTACCTGCCGGATGCTTTCGTGCTAGGTCAAACGTGTCTAGGCTCAGGTGGACAGACAGAGCTGAAGTCAATAGGATCTGCAGGGATTTGACTACATTTTAAGATCTTATAGCTGTTGTTCTGGGATAAGATTGAATGACATAACAGAGGTTCAAGTTATTATCTGACAGTTAACTGAATTTTGAATTTTTCTAAATCAGTACTCTTGCTTTATCTTATATGACTTTAAGAAAAAAGATTTCCTTTTAGAGTTAGATAGTTTTTGTCCTTTTGGTTATTTACCTATTTACCTGCTGTTCCAGTGCCTTAAACTGAAAGACTAGATGTATTGCTCTCTATGGTGAAGTGAACTAGGACAGTGGTGTTGATGTCTCCTGACCTAGTCAGGAGTTTGGGCAGATAATTTTACCATTTTCCATAGGGGAATTCTACTCTCACAGTAGTCTGGTAGTAACTGAGAAGTCCCGTGTTTCTGTCACCGTATGCTAGGGGACACTAAAAAGAAAAGTCCCTTGCCCTTGGTACATAGAGCAAGCGAGGTCTAGGTTGGTTATGATGGCGCTGTTTTCGTTTGTTTGGAGTTTTGCTTTTGGCTTAGTTTTCCTCCTCAGTTTTTCCTGCCTGACAGTGACATAATTGTCTTTTCAGGTTTTAAATCTTAAGTGTCAGGCCTTATTCCCTGTATGTTCTCCCTCCCCTTCCTTTTGAGAGAGAGCCTTTCAGGGTTGTCCAGATAGACTTCTTCCATGTTGTAGGCAGTATAGATATGGATCCAGCTCTCCCTATATTCCTCATGATCACCAACCCTAGAGATCTGTGTGATATGTGCTCAGTAATACTTTCTTTTTTGTTTGTGTTTCTTTTGTTTTGTTTGAGACAGATTCTCTGCATAGCACTGGCTGTCCTGGACCTTACTGCCTCTACCTCCTGAGGGCCGAGATAAAAGGCACGCACCTCCACACCAGGCTAATTATTTCATGTTTTGCAATGAAACCTTTTGAAAAGCATGGTAAATTTAGCTTTCTGGTGTGAAATAATGCCTCGTTTTTTTTTTTTTTAATTCCATGACACAGTTTTGAGAATTCTATGAGATGAGAGCATATAAAAATCCTTTTTTGAATTTCATAGTGACAGCTGGTATTTTATGCATGACATATAAAGGATGTATGGAGTACAAGCATGCATTGTATTGCTATATATTCTGCATTCTCCACTGTTGATGTGGCTGTCTCCTCAGTTGCTAAAAACATTTACCCTCTGCCTGTGCCATTTTACATATTTTTATTGTAGTTATTAATATTGGTTTTCTCCATTCCTTTTCAACTTTATAAAACAAAAATGTGTATGTGTGTATGCCTACATGAGTTTATGTGCACCACAGGCATGCCCGAACCTTCGGAACTGGAGTTACAGGCAGTTGTGAGCCATTTGATATGAATGTGGGGAACTGAACTCTGGTGCTCTTAATCGCTGAGCAATGTCTCCAGTCTACCTTTCTTTTGTTTATTTGTTTTGTTTTGCTTTTAATGATTCTCTACTCACTTTTTCTAGCAAACTTTTAGGAAGGGACCTT
Source organism: Mastomys coucha (assembly GCF_008632895.1). Classification (NCBI taxonomy): domain Eukaryota; kingdom Metazoa; phylum Chordata; class Mammalia; order Rodentia; family Muridae; genus Mastomys; species Mastomys coucha. Next base: position 102,380,746 of record NW_022196913.1, on the reverse strand, counting down.
GGAAATTGAGTTGCTGGGTCTAAGGCTTTTGCACAAAGCATGTTCTGTGTTAACATGAGTTAATGTACCCACTGGTGTTCATGAGTGAGGCTTGTCTTCACAGGGAGAGTGAGCTGTAACTTCCCGTGCCTGGGTGTGTAGCTATTTGCTCGTTTTTGACTGCACAGTGTTCTCACATCCCACATGGAAGACGCCCACTCCCTCTCTAGGTCCTGGGGCAAGACCTCACTACCTCTTGATTTGGGTTCACTACCTTTCATTCACTGTTACCACAGTCTGTTAGATAAGTGTCAGGCATTTTGCTCAACATTTTTTTATTATTCCTTTTTAGTCTTATTTTCTTACAGGACAGACAGGACTATCTTAAAATTAGCAGCAGCTGTAGGCTGTATCTGGCTATGTGAGTCAATGCCACAGAGACTTAAGTGAAGGTACCATTCTATTTCTGGCTTTACAGGTTTTGCTTGCCATCTTTTGAGCATTTCTACCAAGGTGTTCATCTCCCTTTTCTGTTTCTTCTCCAAATACCTACAATTCTTCCTGCAGAGGATGTGAACATTGTAAAACACTTTGGCAAGCCAACAGTGGCATCCTATTTCATAGGATCTAATGAGTGCTGTCAATTTTCTTACACTTTTTATTCAAATGATGCAGAAGCCCACCTTTCAGATCTGTATCTATATTTCAGAGTTCCCTTCACAGCTTTCTTGAGGAGTAGTGCTGGGGCCACAAATTGTTGTTGGAGGAAATGGATTTTTTGTATTGATGGTATTTTCCATTTCCATGGACAATTTCCTTCTTTGTTTTCTCCTGTCTGTCTGTCTGTCCATCCTCACTGCCCCCTCTTTTTTGTTTCTGAGGTAGAGTTTCTCTGTATAGCCCTGCCTGTCCTGTGACTCATTCTGTAGACCAGGCTGGACTTGCACTCACCTGCCTTTGCTTCCCAAGTACTAGAATTAAAGGTTGTGCACCACCACCTGGCCCATGAACAGTTTTGTTTGTTTGTTTGTTTTTGTTTTTCCTGAAACATGAAAAAAGTTTCAGCCATGTTCTCTGGCATATATCATCAGTTTTAAGGTCTTGAAGGCTTTGAAGGCAGAATATACCTTCCCTAACTATTAAGAGTGATCAGCTGGGATAGTATGTTGAAAGGACAGAGGTAGTTAGAGAATTAGAGAACCATGAGTTTTCATTTGCCATGTGGATTGCTGCTGGCCAGGTTGTTTGACCAGCTGACACACACACCATTGCTTTGAGAACACAAGGAGATCTTCCTGGAAATGTGTTTCCCTGTAACCCCAAAGCACAGCAAATGCTCGTCTCCAGAAAACACCATCTGGTCCATGGTTCCATCAAACTATTAGAAAGTGCTTTTCTGTTTTTGTCTTGTCATAGAAACCACCAGTGGGTGATTTTTATAAAACCATTTGTGAAGAATTTCCTGTTCCTTATTTTAGAATTTCTGTAGAAGTGTAGCAGCCATTTCTGCAGCTCTTCCCCAGCAGATCCAGTGTTCCCTCCCTTTGTCACTTCAGTTTTTATTGCTGCCTATTCCTCTCCTATGGTCTCAGAGTTGCTCTTGCTGCCTGTACAGAGTATTAGAGAAAGGAAACCTCTGAGCTCTTCTGCATCTCTTTAGCCAGTATTACCTGGGTTCTCAGTTGTTACTGTGGATTGGCAAATTATGCTTAACTGTCTTAGGAGTGAGTGTGTGTGTGTGTGTGTGTGTGTGTGTGTGTGTGTATGTGTGTGTGTGTGTATATGTGTAGAACTCCGTGGGTGGCTTCCTACTTTCATGAATTTATATAGGGATCATTTACTAAACATCTGCAATATTCCAGAAAGCATTAGCTCCAGTGACAGAAACAGTGTGGCAGGCAAGACCCCAGGTCTTCAAAGCTCACAGTGGAGTTCACTGCCTTCCAACTGGAGCCTAGTAGACAGGTGTCCTGTCAGTGCCTATGGAGGCTGCTATCAACAGGCATTAGTGGTGGGCTTGATTTGGGCCAAGACTCCAAAAAGGCTTCAGAGAGGACATGGGCCCATTCAGATTCAGAGCGGAACAACCCTCACTCCTTTTTTTGAAACGCTCCAGGGTGAGGTTACATTCACTGAGAGGAGGCTAAGAGAATCAGAGTCCAGCCCTCTTCCTTCAGCAGCAAGCAGTGAGAGTCTTGTGACATTTTGATGCATTGAGATGGTTTTCCCTACTAGAGCCATTCCCTCTCGGCAGATGGCTGAGAGGTGGAGAATACCAGCAACATCTTGGCTCTGTGGCATTTGTTGGTATGGGAACAGGCGAGCGAGGAATAAAATGACCCCATTCTTCTGAATACGTCTCTGGAAGAAAACATTGTACACTGTTTTTAAATTTATGTTTTCTCTTTAACATACCTGTGATGCTTTGGTAAAGATTATGTTATGGACAGTTGTGGCGATTTATAGGGGAAAGCAATTGCTGGCAAGCCAGAAGCAAAGTCATTCCTCATCTGGAGGTGTGTGATGAACCAAATGATGGCAGGACCCCCACTCCCAAGCAAGCATCTTACGCTGACCGCTCTTTATTAACATTCGCTACCCTGTCTGTCTGACAGTTAATGAGTTGTGCTAGAGACCTTGTACCATCTTTTATTTTATTTTTGGTTTGATTTAATTGGGGCTAGATAAAGCTGCATATCACAGAGAGGAAGAGCCTCAAGTGAACTGAAGCCTTAATATAACAGGCCATTTCTCTGCCAACCTACATTCATTTGTCTCCTCTACCTTCCTTGGTGTATAGCTTCCATTCTTATCCTCACACATTGGGTTAAGATTGCTGGGCCAGGTGGTGGTGGCGCACGCCTTTAATCCCAGCACTTGGGAGGCAGAGGCAGGTGGATTTCTGAGTTTGAGGCTAGCCTGGTCTCCAGAGTGAGTTCCAGGACAGCCAGGGCTATACAGAGAAACCCTGTCTCGAAAAAACAAAAACAAAAAAAAACCCAAAAAACAAACAAACAAAAGATTGCTGCCAGAGCTTCAGCTATCACTCACAACATACAGTTTCTGGAAAGAAAAGAGAAGCCACCCCAGCACTCACTCAGTAGGCTGAGATGGAGGAATTAGGTGTGAATTCAAGGCCAGCCTGGGTTACAGTGTAAGAACTCGTCTCAAAAAAAAAAAAAAAATTAAGTAGGAAAAGCAAAATTGGACCATTTTAGTGGAGTCACTTAATGCTGGAACTGACAGATCCATCTAGCTGCAAGAAAAGCTAGGAAATATGTTTCTGTGTCCAGTGGCAAATGTCCTAGTAGAAACAGAGTTCCATTGTCAAGGAGAAAAGGAGACTGGATTTCAGGGTAGGAAATCAACAGAGTCTTACATGGAGTAGAGAAGAGATAAGCTTAGTACCACTCCACCTAGGGGGAATCAAGTCAAGATTGAATGTCACTGGTACAGATCTCAGAGTTTCCAAGAGTGATGCTGAGCAGGAACAATTGCCAGTTAGATGGAAAAGTCATTAAAGTATTGGTGTCCTGGACCTTAGAAGGGAAAGATGTTTGGCAGGAAGCATCTGTTCCCATTAAGAAGAGACTCTTAAGAAGTCTCAGTGACACAGGCTTGTAATCTCATCTATCAAGGAGGCCAGAGCGAAGGAATCACAAACATCATGGCCTATGCGGGCAACAGAGTGAGTTCAAGGCCATCCTGGGCAAGTTAGTGAGACCCTGTATGTAAATTATGCAAAAAAAAAAAGGTAGTAGAAAGAAAGAACCTAGGTTGAGTCCCTCCTAAAGGAGGAAAAAAGCATAGGTGGCATGTGAGAGAGCTGCTGTAAACCAGAAAGCGGCTTGGGTCCTAGACTAGCCCTGAGGTCTGGTGTTTAGTGTTGCTATTATCAGTAGCTCTGTTAGCACAGGACCATTGCTGGGACCACTTCCCCATTGCATGAATAGCATCAGAGCTTAGTACTGGTTCACTTGTTACTTCCACATGCCTCCATTTTCCTTCATCTGTAAGATGAGCATGGTAGGCTGTGTAGTGTGAGAATGAAGTAAACTGCTGTAAAGAGGCTCAGCCCCATTGTGAACAGTGCACTGGTGCTGAACAAATGATCCACCCCACCCCCTTTCAGTGTGTCGAGTACCTAATAAAAAGTGGTCTGGAGGCTGAGGAATGGTCAGGGATATCACAGTGTGAAAGGTCTTGAAGAATTAATTCATGAGGCTAAGTGGAAAAGTATGCTTACCTTTGTGACCTACGGGGAAGAGCTTTGCCAATGGCCTTTCTAAAAAATAACCTTTCCTGACCAAATTGAGGATGACTCATTCTTTTCTCCCATTGATAATGATCATTTGCATGGAGTACTTGTATTTTAAAATTGACTTCCTGAGACACTGATTAGTGCCTTGTGGGCTGTCTGCCAATCTAAGGGCCAGTTGTAAAACTGTTTATGCCAGTTCTCTCTAGGGCCATCTGAAGGGGAGAGGGAAGGGCGAAGGGATGTCATAGCTGGGAAGGTTGCATCTATTTACAGACAGGATGTCTCTTTGGATGTCTCTTGTCTCCAAAGATTCATTGTCTTCCTCTGCACAAAGATAGTTTGAGCTCATAGTGGAAAGTCATGCAGAATGTAAACAGTATTTAAGGTAAAACTGCTTAAGCTTTGATTATTCTGGGTTGTTAACTTTTGGCATTGAAGGTAAATTTTTCTTTAGCTGAATCCTCTTGATGTCCTCTTACAATGTTGAGTACAATTGTTCTGCTTCCAAAAGAAGTGTCGGGTGTTCATATTGTAGCTGCTTCCTTTGACATTTAACTGGAGTTCCAGAATTCCACAAGGACAGGCTATGGCTGCAGAAAGCTGTACAGAAAATTTGCATGAATTGTTCCTTTAAAACAGTTATTTTCTCTGACCCATTATTGCAAATTGAAATAGCAGTTTCCTTTTTAATGCAGGAGATGGGGAAGGAGAACTAAATTTACATATGATCTCTTTGAGAGCAACAAAGATAGAAAAGGAAGTAGGCCTTTAAAACATTTCAATATAAGATCACTTCGTTTTGGTGAAGACAGTGGATATGTATGAGAGTAGTATCCCATCAGAAAACACTTGTGATTTTTCTGTAGGCCATAGAGAGTTTTACTCACTGGGTTGCTATGGATTTTAGTTACTTGGTCCTTCAGACCACCTGCCTCATTTTCCAAAGTGGACTACATCTCTAAGAGAATTTGGCTAATGAAGATGCATTCCTGATTCTTCCATGAAAACTAATTAGACTCTTAAGCGAGGCCAGGCATGCTGGCAGACCTTTACCCAGACTTTTAATTCAGGAGGCAAAGGCAGGATTTCTAGTTCCAGGCCAGACTGGTCTACAGAGAGAATTCCAGGACAATTAGGGATACACAGAGAACCCTCTTTTGAAAAACCAGAAAAGAAACTCTAAAGGAGAAGATTCAGAACACAGTGTCTATACCTGCCCAGGATGTGTTCTTTCCTAAGCAGGTATGTGCTTGTTCTCTGTGTAACCTTTGTGACTGTGACACTTGTATAACTGGATCAAATGTACTGGACACCTAGCATTTGATATTCTCCTGTGGTGCTCCTTCCCAAGTTTCTTTGGTTGAGTAATAGAGGCAAACCCAAGTCCAGAATCCTAGGCTCTGATGGAAAAGCTGAACAAGCCAATCTACTGTCTCTACCAGAAGAATGTCAGTGCTAGGCCTTGCCTCTAGTGTAGCTGGGCATCTGCTTTAGGCAAAGACAGATTGAGATTCAGACCTTAATGTTGCAACATAAATGTATCACCAGGATTTAGTTTCCCTGAACCTTATTTTCCTAACTTGCAAGTTGAGATCACAGTAGCCTCTGGAATGTCTGCCCACCAAGATCAATGACACAGGAGTGATTGCCTGGCACAGCCTGCACCCATGTGGTACTCAGCCCTTCTCATGTCCTTGCTTCCCTGTAGTTTTCCCCTAGCCAGCCCAGGTATTTTACAAAGATCTAGAAAGCCATTTTTTGAACAAGTAGAGTAGTCCAGTGCTCCTAAGACTTTGTTGCACCTTAGACTCACCTGAAGGACTTGGTAGAACAGGTTACTGGGCTCCATCCAGAGGCTGACAGTCACCAGGCCAGGTGTTCAGCTTGAGACCTACCTGCATTCCCCTTCCTTCCTTCTCTCCTTCCTCTCTCCCTCTCTCCTTCCCTCCCTTGCTTCTCATATATGTATTTGTGTGTAGGTAGTATGTAGTGTCATGGTGTTCATGTGGAGGCCAGAGGACAACTGGCAGGGGTCAGTTCTCTCCACTGTGTAGGTTCTGGAGATTGAACACAGGTCATTAGTCTTGGTGGCTTTACCTTCTAAGCCATTTTAACTGGCTAGAGAGGATTTGTGGCTGGTGCTGAAGCTGCTGGTGCTGGCCCACTGCCACATTCTGAGGGCCAGAGGTAAACCAAGCTAAGCCCAGGAGCATTCTTCTAGCTGTGAAGCAAGCACTATGGAAGATCCAGAAGATCTTGAAAGGTTTGAGTCTTAAAATCTAGAAGGAATAGAGAGCTGAATGTTTGGCGGTAGGTTATACCAATTCTCTCATCTGTAGATAAATTTAATACCATGGTGCCCACGGCTGTTATTGATCCCTATGTGTTTCTTCTGCCTTGGTGACTTTTGCAGAGCCTGTACACCTGCAGTTGGATAATGGACATTTTGTTAAATTTGGTTTCTTCAGTCTCTTTATTCAATGCTAGGAATTAAAACAATATTTCATTAGAAACTTTCAAACCATATGAATGACACGAGGGTTAGTAAGCCCTCCTTTCCAGCCTCCAGCTTCAATAGTCATCAATGTATTGTTTCCCGTGCTCACATGTTTTCTCATGTTCACACTAGGTTATTTGAAGCAATTCCCATCATATAACTTTATTGATAGAAGTTCAGTGTGCATCTATAAAAATAAGAGCTCTTTCTAATACATTGCCACTACCACACTGTTTCCAGTAGTTTCAAATGCTTATTTATTCAAATCAGTACCAAAATAAAACTCTATGATTTTGCTTAATATATCTCTTAAAGTCTCTGCTCCCCTTCCATTTCCCCAAAGAGAGTGAAGGCATTCATCATGCAAAATTAATGCATTGTCTGCAGTGACTTTGATGCTGAACTTGACCCCTCATTTCTCTGCTTCCCACAAGCAGATTCTTCCTCAGATTTCAGTTTAGTTTATCCTTTCTCTTGCTTTAGAGAGGTGGAACTGTATTTATTTGTTTCAAGAAGCTTGTGAGAGATGGATGGCATGCTCTGTCGTTTTCTCTGTCTTTGAAGTTTACATCAGCCAGTGGACTCGGGTATTATAAACCACTTGCTTTTTGTTGCCCTATCCCCCATATATCCTCTGACTGAGGAACTTCTAGGAGTAAAAGCAATAGGGACATATGAGCTGCATCATCTAATAATTTTATTAGGTGAGCATTTGATACTGTACTATACTGTTTCCTCCGCACAAAGTTACTTCACCAAACTGATGATGTGTTTAATAGAATGGAAGTCTTCCATTCCACCCCTTCCCAGCCTTCCTAGTATTAGAGATACAGGCATATACTCCCATGCCTAGATTATTCATTCTCATTTGCTCAGTGTTGGTATTCTACCCCAACAGGTTCTTTATGAGTAAGTTTACTTCAGCTGCATTAGTCTTTGTCTGCAAACTGTCTATTTTATGTGCTTTGGGGGAGGCTGTGAGATACATCATAAAGCCAGGAACCTAAAATTAAGTGATTCTTGGCTGATGTTTTTCACAAATAACTTAGATGATCTTAGGTTTCAGCTACTCTACACTGCCCTCCTTAATACTGAAGCATTTTCAGGAATGAAGGAGTGAACATGTGTGTTCAGTCTAAACCAAAGGCTGCGTGCTAACTCTTATTTCTATGCAGAATCTGAGTTATTTTCTAATTCCTCTTACACTAGGACAGGGCTTTGCTTTCATGTTATGATAGAGTATTATTTCAGTAAGAATTTCTAGCAACATGTATTCTAGTCGTTTTGGTCCTGAAGAGCTCCACAGTGGTAGCCCTGGATAGGCCTGGTGTGATGGTTTGTACATAGTTGGCCCAGGAAGTGACACTGTTAAGAGGTGTGGCTGTGTTGGAGTAGGTGTATCCCTGTGGGAATGGCTTTAAGTCCCTCATCCTAGCTGCCAGGAAGCCAGTCTTCCCCTAGCTGCCTTCAGAACAAGAGATAGAACTCTCAGCTCCTCCAGGCCCATGTCTACCTGGATCCTGCCATATTCCCACTTTGATGATAATGGATGGAACCTCAGAACTTGTAAGCCAGTCCCAATTAAATGTTGTTCTTATAAGAGTTGCCTTGCTCATGGTGTCTCCTCACAGCAATAGAAACCCTAAGACACCTGGTGTCTTCTGTCAAGAAAAAGACCACTTCATTTTCTAGAGACCTGAAGGTCTTGCTCTTATTCAGAATCCCAAAGGTCTGTAGATTGGCCTTCTAAAGCCCTCTGAACTTGACCTATATTTGAAGGGTAAGCCTTCAAATCAGAGTCCCAAAGGTTTATAGATCGGCCTTCTAAAGCCTTCTGAACTTGACCTATATTTAAAGGGTTGGCAAGTAAGGATTGTCTCGAATTGGCATTCAGAACATTATGAAAAATTGACAGTGGCGTAGAATCCCTGAAGACAAGGAAGAGAAGTCTGCATGACTGTCCCTCAGGTCAGGGTGGCCACAAGGACATAGACCTGGGATTCTCTGCCCTCATCTCAACTGAAGTCAAAGGAGAGACAGAACAAGAGCCAGCTGTCCCGGCATTGGTCTCTGCGTTCCGCTTTCATCCACTTCACTATGTATCTTCACATGCAGACCTAAGGATTGGCCAAGTTGTGGGTTTAGATTTAGAACCTGATGCAGTTCTGGCGGGTGCTCTGGCTTCTCATATGTTGGCTAATTTCTGAAAGTTTGGAGCATGGAGGGACTGCATATTGAAGGAAGTAAAGTATAAGGTAGACTGACAGTGCGGATCTTCTAGATCATCCATCTCCTCAGTAATGCTGCTGCTTTGGTCTCAGGCTTCATCATAACTCATCGTTACTTCAGAGGTAAAAATTAAAACTGTGAAAATGGCCCTGAACTAGAACATTGGTTTTTGTTGTGATTTTTCACTAAATATGTGACATGAGGAAGGGATGGTGCATTTGTTGGTGCTGGAGGAAGCCAAACTCTGCTTGGGTTATGGGCTACATTGTGAAATACATCAAAAAGAGAAGGAGAAACACAGGCCATGCAGACCATCCACTTTCCACGTTGAGCTTCTTGTGCAGGCGATAGTCCTAGTCCTGAGCTCCGAGGCTGGAGCACACTTGTGCTGAGGAAGAGACCTAGAGGAGAGTAGCATACTCCCCAGGGGAGGAGAGTTGGGCACTAGAGTCCTGCTGCCCTAGGACTGAGTGGGTTCAGAACAGCAGAAAGGCATGAACGTCCCTCAAGTAGAGCACCATAAGGAAGAGACTCCTGGCCAAAGAGGAAGAAGAATTTGTGGCATTGTTCATGTAAAAATAGATCTTTTTTCCTTCTTAGATGTCATTTCACAACCACTTGTGTGACTTGGTGGCCACACAAGTACTGTTCCACACCACTTAATTCCATTCTAACTCTGTTTAGGTTTATGCTGCCCTCCATGATAGCATTTATCCAGAAGGATAGTTAGAATAGCAAGCTTTGTGGTTGAGGGAAGTCTCCCTCCTGAGACAAGAGGCAGAAAGAAGCACAGATGCTCCTAGCGTGTAGATGTCAACGTCATCTCAGGTGTAGCTTGTTTTTGAAGGGACTAAACTGAGGTAGGAGCAAATTGCCACCACGGATCTACTTACTGATAGCCTTTACAAGAGTCAATGGTCTCTTAGATTCATGAACACAAGAACTGTCTTAAAAATGACAAGTATAAGATGTAGCCTGTTTCAAGACCCTACTTGTTTACCCTTCCGTTCCCTAACGCTTATCTGCAGGACATCTTTTGGACATGTCTCCAGGACACTTAGGACAAAACACTTTAATGTGGTGTTTAGGGTGACCTATATGTTTTAGTGCTAGAAACATCTCTTAACAAAGAGGACACTTGCTGTCAAAGCAAGAGAGATGTCCCTGAGTCATAGGTGTAGGTTGCAGTGTTCCTTTTTAAAACAAATGTCAACCCACACCCTTCCTTGAGTATTACTGTGTTCTGCTTAGGTGTATTGGGTGAAATATAGTACGGTTTGAGTCTTGTTCTTGCTCTTTTAAAGGTGCCATTGGTATCAGGGACAGGAGGGCCCCTGCAGCGGTGACAGCCACCCCCTTTAGGCAGACCACTTGGCTTCCTTGTACTGGGTAGTATCCATTTAGAATTTAGTTAGAAAAACAAATGTGTGCTTCCACCCACCTCAGTGAAGTTTAAGACTTATTTGGACATCTTCTTTGGAAGAAGTATAGTGTGTATCCTTGTGGTTTGAATTTAGATTGCCGTTGCTTCAATGGTTTGCAGTTATCTGGAGGAGTTCTGAATTACACTAAAACAGATTTTAATCATTGAGTTTGTTTTATGTTCCCTTGACATAAGAGGATTGCTCTCTCAAATAATTAGAAACTTATAATTATATATATTTTATTTAAAAAAAAACTCTTCATTTGCCAGGCAGTGGTGGCGCACACCTTTAATCCCAGCACTTGGGAGGCAGAGGCAGGTAGATTTCTGAGTTCGGGGTCAGCCTTGTCTACAGAGTGAGTTCTAGGACAGCCAGGGCTACACAGAGAAACCCTGTCTCGGAAAACAAAACAAAACAAAACAAACAAAAAAAAAAACTTCTTTATTCTTCTGAATATTCACACCATGTACCTCAGTCCTATTTTTTGTCTTCCTGTCCCTTCATGTCTGCCCTCTACCCTTGCTGCAGTGGTATGGCAGGCTCCTCTCATCGACTGTTCCTCTCCATCCTTGTGTCTCTAGTTCTACTTCTCTCCACAGTGCAAAACCACTCAGCTTTTCTCTCTCTCCCATCTCTCCACCACTTACTTGTACATTGTAGTGACTCCTGCTTCAGGCTGGCCACATGGCAGGCAGGCTTCTAGGTATCTTTCACCACTTATTTTGTCTTTTAAAAATAATGTCTTAACAAATGGGAAATTCATATGCACTAAAAAATTATCAGAAGCATACACAGTATCAATATAGCTTTTCTTTGGGAAAGGGGATATTTATTACCATGTCCCTCTCTCCTGTCTATCTATCACTCTGTCCTATTTTTCTCTCATTTAAACATTTTATTACATTTGGTTCCTGTATGTGTATGTATGTGAGAGTATCTACAACAGCTCGTGGTAACTTGTTGAAGTGAGCTCTTCTACCATGTGGATCACAGGGTTAAACTCAAACCATCAGGCTTATTGGCAAGTGACTTTGCCTGCTGAGCCATCACAGTAGCCCCCTTTTGAGACAAGGCGTCACTCTGTGTCCCTGGCCTGGAACTCACTTTATATACCTTGTAACTCACTGTGATTACTTGCCTCAGTCTTCCAAGTGCTAGCATTAAAGAAATACACTCTATTTGATATAGTTCAGGCTTGCCTAGAACTCAGAATCCCTTGCTTTAGCCTCACAGCTGCTGAGATTACAGCATGGCCTACTATGCTGGGTATTCTAAAATTTCAATATATGTAGGTATATTTATCTAGTTATATAAAGTGATTATTGAGACATTAAATTGTGTATGTGTGTTGTTTAAGGATCATAAAGCTTAAAAGAGAGCCATGAGAAGGGAGAAAGATCTTAAGGGAAGGGAAAAGAGAAGGTGAGGGCGTACATGCGACATGAAATCAGAAGGGAGGCCTGAGGGAGGCAAAGGAAACAGCTGGAGTTGAGTGGGGCAGAGTGGAAAGCTGTCAGAGAGGGGGATGAATCAGAACAATTGAAGAGACATATGAACACACAAATACACATATGTACAAGTGCACACACGTGTAAATAATAAGCCCATTATTGTACATTTAAGTAAAATGTGTGTATGGGAGGAATACTAATTTAAAATTTGTTTTAAAACAGCCACTGGGGAAATTTGAACATAGGGTAGGACATGGGAATGTAAACCTGAGTAACTCTACCAACCACCTCATCATCCATACCGCCTCACTCAGACCACAGCTGGCGCTCTGCTGTGTCATGTGTAAGAGCAGAGGCCTTGCTTCCTTTGCCAGGTCTGAAGTTCCTTCCTCCTGCAAGCAAACACTTCTGACAGTCTACCCTGGGCATATGCCCCCCCACCCCAGAATGATTGTCTTCCTGGCAGCAGCCTGTACTAAGCCTAAGCAGTAACTTAATAAGGAAAGTAAATATTAATATCATCTCTTAATATCAAAGCGATGATATCCCTGGCCCAAGTAGGTCTTTCACCCCAAACTTTTATGGACTATTCTCAAGTAAAGTATAATCTACAAGTGCTGGCTTCATGTGAAGGTGTTGATTTGTGTAAAGCTCAAGTGTCTAGGAAGGGGGGTAGAGTTACTAAGAAAACTACTGCCAGCTTTGGGCCTACAGAACATAGACTGTATCCTTTAACAGGTATTCAGTAGCCCTACTAAAGGAAGCTTTCAGACTTTTGTTTTCTGTTAAATTAAAGAAAACAGACTTTTGACAGAATTTGTAAGTCACGTGACCTATTTTCATGAGATTATGAATGTGTTTTTAGCAGGATTTTGTGGTTTGGCTAATAAAATCTTTTCAGAGCTGATCTTCTGACTGAGCCTTCTGTCTAGTTAATACCTCTACCGCTGCTTTTATGACTTAATTGCCTTTGTGGTTAATTCACTTCATGACACATACATCACCACTTCCCCCATCTGCCCTATCTACTTGATGACTCTCGGGGTCAAGGAGAGGTTGGTGGGTGGATGAATGTTATTAGATAAGTAATGTGGCTAATCAGCCTTGTTTAATTAAAACAATCCTCTTAATTAATACAAGAAGCTACTGCTTCCTGATCATTTTCTGTTCCACCGTGTCTCTCCTGAACCTGTAGCAAGTTATTCCATAATTTGTAGGGCTAAACTTATGTGGACTTGTCCTTTCACTGTCCTCAGGACCTCTCCCGCTGTGCTAAGTAATGAGATTTCATTTTGTAGATGGGGAAGCTGACACAGAACAGTTACTGCAACTCTGCCATGTCACTGTGGCTAGTAGTCATATGGTAAAGCTGGGATCTTGGTAAAGCAGAATCACAGTGGTTTTACTACAGTTTCAAACAATGTAGTCTTCACACTCATTTCTTGTTACTGGCATCACCCTACTGTCTCTGTTTCCATGTAGGTGCTTCACTGTCGTCTGGTACACCCTCTGCTTACTAGTTGATAGGCATTTGGACGTGAGCGTTTCATCTCATATCTGTCAGAATCTATTTAAAAACGGAAGCTTTGCTGAGAAGATTTCTGGAATATCTGTGCTTTAGGATCCCTTTGTTGCTAAATTTAGCATAGTTGCCATTGCGCTACTTAACAAAAGACCCTGCACTGTGACGCTGTTCTTAAGATACCACCATGAAGACCTCCTGATGTAGATTTTAGTCTATCTGATTTATATCTTATTTGTTAAATAGTTGGCTTTATCTCTGGTGTCTGCCTGTGATCAGAAATCTCATTTTAACCAAAAATATGGAACTAGATTACTTTTAACATGAGGTTGAAAATGTTTAATAATTCAAGAGAAATCATTCTTTTAAAAATTTAAGAAGATATGTATATGTGTGTATGTGTATGTATGTGTATGTACGCGCGCACACACACACACACACACACACACACACACACATACACACACCCCTGTATATAAGCTTTCTGCCTGGATGTATATGTACCACGTGTGACTGATATCCATTGAAGTCAGAGGATGGCGTCAGATTCCTTGGAGTTATGGGTGATTTTGAGCCACCATATGGGTGTTCAGAATCAAATCTCTGGACCCTTTGCAAAACCAACAAGTGTTCTTAACCATTAAGCCATTTCTCTAGCCCCAAGAGAAAATACTCTATTATTTTATATTTTAAACTAGACAGCTGAAAATAATTGTGGAATATGTTTCATCTTTGGAATACAGTTTTGAAGCCATGATTCATAGGTCACCACTAACATGGGTACAGTTCATTGGTAGAGGGCTCCCACCCACAGCATGCACATAGCCTTGAGTTAGGTCCTCAGCACTGAAAGAGTAGTTAATAGATCTGGATTTTCTCTCACTATGAGAAAGTGCTTGTGATTGCATTTATATTCAAGAATGTTATATGCTAGGGGGATTTGTGTTGTTGACTCTAAAATGTAACTTTCCTCAATTTTACTCCAGAAAGTGGAGACAACTGTAAAGGAGGAAGCCGCTCACTGAAGCATTACTGTGCAAATACACTTCCCTCAAGTGTCTCTTAGTACAAAAGCTTCAAAATGTTTTAGGTAAATCAGCTTACTGTAGCAATAGCATTTTGGAGCCATAAATACCTGTCTTCAAATTCTAGGACCAGAAGAACCCTAGTCCCTTAGGAGTTCCAGCTGCTGCTTTGACTTTCCTAAGACAGTTGGTTTCATGTCTGAGAAATTAAAGCATGGGAACTGGAACTAGAGATGCTTGGCCCCATGTTTTCTATTAGAAGCTCAAGTGAGAGGTGAGAAACATGTAAACTGTGAGTGAGAGATGTCTTTCTGTAGGAAGAGAGAGCTCCCTGTTGAGTGGTGACAGAAAAAAACACTAAGAGAATGCCCTGCAGGCATGTGGCAGGGAAGATTTTTGTCAACTTAGTTCCAGGGCCAGCCACTGTATGCGAAGTGGACATTGCTGGTCTACTTGGTGTGGGTGGCCTGGACCTAAATCTCTGAGCCTATCCCTAGAACTTATGCATGCCATAGATGAAGAGCGTACAGTTTTTGTGACCATCATTTCTTTTTTTTTTTTCCACACAAGAAGATGAATACTTTTGGCTTGCAGTTAGTTAAATGTTATTTCCTGAACACTCTGTGTATCTCTATTTATGAACTATTAAATTGAGTGCTCAGTGTCTGATAGCAGTTGTTCTAGATGGTAGGGATTACAATAGTTGTGTTTGTATGTGAGTGCGTGCGTGTGTGTGTGTGTGTGTGTGTGTGTGTGTGTGTGTAGAAAGTACATCATAGGAGAGACAGACAAAGGTAAGGAGATATGTAGGTAGACTCAGGTAGTAATGACTGCTAAGAAGGAACCAAATAAGTAGATGAACATGGTGGTGGGTGTCGGACCCCTGTCATTCCCAAGGCAGGGGTGGGAGATTCTGAATTATTAAGCCTGCCTATGCATTCATGTCTTTTCAAACTATGTTTCAAGAAACACTCAGCTAAACGGACATCGATGGAGTAGAGAAGGTATTGCCCAGAGAATGTTTTGTGGAGGAAATGACTCTTGAGCTTCATCCTGAGGTGCAAGCATGGCAAAAGTCAGACAGACATGGGTGCTCTAGTCCAAGGAGGCCACTGTTGCAGAAACCGAGCTGGCTGCACTGACCTGCAGGTCCTGTTCCATGTGGCTTTCTATATCTGGCCCAAAAGACTACAGTTTTAATAGGACCACAGAGATAAAACAGGTGGTGAATATGACTGCTGACTGCTTTCTGTGCTTCATTGGAATTGGCCACAAACACAACCTGAATGTATAAATCAAATGTTTCCCGGGCCCTTTCATCACTGAGCCTGCTAATTTAATCTTGAGCAAAAGCTGCTTGTTCCCTCTGTGCTCTGAGGCCAGTGACCTCTCTGTCTCTTGGTCTCTGGAGTAAAAAGCTTAGGTGGAGATGAAGGACTGATTCTACTTAGACCTTTGACCATGTCGATCCTTGGGGGCTTTGTGCTAATAAGGATGGATAAGGTTTTCTTTCTGCTTCTGAATTGATTTTTGTGGCTTAAAAAAAAAAAAAAAGAACATTTATCAAAGGCTAAGGGGTTGTCAGTGTGGGGGAGGGAAGCATTAAAAAAGAAGCCATTATCCAAGTAGCTGCTCAAAGGGAATCACTTAGGGTATACATTCATTTATAATGACTTGCATAAATAGACAGCAAATCTGATGAGTGAAGCACCTGCTGAATAATAGTACTTACAAGAAGAGCTGATACCTCAAGAGTGCTTGCTGTTTGCTATGTTTCCTGAGAACAATGACGTTCCTAGGCTTCAATCTTCTTCCATCTTCTTAAGAACTGTTTCAGACTGATATTATTGGCATCACTATTCCAATGATAAGTATCAGATGTAACTAGTATAACTTCATAGTCACTTGGGTAACCAACTACAATTTAGACCGTGGTCTTCTTGATCTTAGACTTTAAATTAATGAAGACAATGCAGGATGTGCCCTGATGATGATAAGGATGCTGTAAAGGGCACTGATGAATGCTGTCTGGGAAGTAATGATTAACAAATAACTGGAGTAGTTCTGAGCTGGACCTGCACTAACATAACTGTACTAATTTCCCACTGACAAATGGAAAATGAATGGTTACATGAATGAGTGAGTAATAAATGATCCACCCTATTGTGAGTGTCTCTAAGATGGATATTATCTAAAAAATAAAAATAAAAAAATGAAAGTACAGGCTAAGGGAATCAAACAAATAAGCACTTGGATAATAGTGTATAAGGTGGTGAAAGGTGCTATGAAGAACAAAAAGGTTGGGTAGGGAAGAGGGTGGTTGAAGGGAAGCATAGGAGCACAGGAATAGGACTCAGAAGCTGTGGTGGAGATCACTCTGGGTAAGGGGACTAGCAGTGCAAAGACTGAGGCAGGAGCATGGCTGGTGTGTTCAGGAAAGAAGGAAATCTTGTAGCCCAAGTATACAAGGAAGACATTGGAAAGGTTCTGAGCCTTTGTCTTGTGAATATGGAATCTTTGGAGTTTATTTTTTGTAATTTTGAGTAAGGTCAGACCACCAGATGGGCTTCCATTTAACAAAGATCCCTCTGTCTCTCCTGAGAAATGGACTATGAGGGTAGGAACTCAGTCAGTGGGTAAGATTCTCTCCCCCAGTTAGACACACATTTTGCATTAAGATGGAGACATCCTCAGACAGTTGAAGGATGATGAAATTAAACATGAGCTCATCTTACACAGACTTAGGCAGATATTTATTATGTTCATAGGCTGTTCCGTAGGACTGATTTGTTAAGCTTGGCCTTAGGGATGCTTTTGGACTTGATCACATTTATGAATTAAAATTGTTCTTACCTCCTAATGTATATATAATAGCAGATTGGAGAAAAGTGAAGAAGAAATTGGTGCCCCTTTCTTAAACTGACTTATGTCAGATTTTTAAATGCAGCTTTCAGTGTTGGATATTTATTCCTATTTGAAACTGCAACTATGCAAGGTACTTTATTGTGCTCACCGTAAAAGACCAGTATTCATTTATTTTAATTTTTAGGAAAAAGGTGAGGGAGGGTGATATATTTAAGCAATGTTTCTCAACAGAGCTGACTTTGGGAGTACATTTAGTATTGTCTAGGAAAAAGTTCTCCCTTTGTTTGGAAATTTACTGATCACTTTTTTGAACATGCAGTTTAAACTTGTGGAAAATTGAGCTGAAAATATAGAATTCTCATATGTTACTGATTCGCCCTCCCATACTGCCACCATGGCTTCCATTACACAATGTGTCAATGTGTGCTGTATCTGTGACAGCTAACCAGCCAGTACCATAGATTACTGCCAAGTGAAGCCCATGTCTTAGCACCCATTTGATGTTGTACATTCAATGGAATTTTGACAAGTATCTATTTTACTGTACTAATTTCAGTGCCCTAAAAGTCCTCTGTCCTCTGTGCATTTATCCCTCCCTGTCCCAACCCTCAGTAACTACCAATCTTCTTACTGTCTTCCAGAGCTAGGTTTTTCTAGAACACCATATAATTGGAGTCATATAGTTAAAAGAGCTTTTCAAATTGATCTTTCACTCAGTCTTTTCCTAGCTTGATAGCTCATTTGTTTTTATTGCTAAATAAATCCTATTGTCAGGTTGTACTGGTTTGTTTAATCTATTCATTTAATGAAAGACATCTTTTAATATACCCCTGGAGCCATTTTCGATTGTCTCAAAGATGTAAGAATGATACTGATAGCTGCCAGCTCAGATGTGCAGCACACCTTACTGTACAAAGGACATGCCCCTAACAATGAGTCATCCCATTCAAAAAATCACTAATGTGGAGAGATGCTAAGCTCTGACCTAAATCTGTCCTAAGTAGTGTAGGGGAAATATTCAGAGCAGACACTTCAGTTTGAAACCATTAGTCTCACAGCTATCCAAAATGCAATCTAAAGTCCATTTTGTAAGCGAAGAGACAATCTAAAGCTAGGTCCTGTGACACATACTTATAATCCCAGCATTCAGAAGACCAGCTATTTATAGTGAACGGTCAAAGACAGAATTCAAGTCTGGACCTTCTGAAGGCACAGTCACCTCAGGTATTATGCCTGTACTTTCTTTCTGTATTATGTGTGGGTTCTTTAGTTTTTAACAAAAATGCAATACACCTTTTCTATGGTGGCCTAAGATTTTTGTAATATGGAATGGGTGTTGTACAACTCTGTTGCAAAGTGCTTGCCTAGCGTTTACAAGGATCTGGTCTTGGTTTGATCCTGAGCACCACAAAAATGAAAAGCAAAACCACAGAGTTCCTTGGAATCTTTTACCTTTTGCTCTGTGACTTTGAACACAGAGTCTGCCAGTGTTATGAGAACCACACTGCTGAGGGAGCCTTGCACCCTGGCCTGAGGAATTTGAGTGTGTTTTCCATTGTCCTCATTGTTCTCTTCCTCTGATGTGTTAATCCCAGAAGCTAATGGAGCAGGGGTACAGTCAGGTGATTCACATCTCCCAGGTTCTTTAGCTCTGCAGAGCTAAGCTTGCTGTCTTAAATGAAGCCCTAGGTGTCCCACCTGCTCTCTTCTAGCTGGTGTCTGGCTTGAAGTCTTGGCTGCCACCTTTGGACATCTTCCTGTGGCCATCAGTTTCTTCCTGCCGCTGATGTCTGCTGATCTGGATGATGAAGTTGCATGTTCTTTTCTGTGCCCCTTAGCAGCCTGCCCTCTCGATGTGTTCTTGCTGTTTGCCATAAGGAACAGCTGGAAGTGAAGCTTAAAAGCCAGCATTTTATTTGGGGGGATTTGTGCCTTCATATCTGTCAGCTCTTGAGATAGCTGTTTGCAGCAGCGTGCACTGTTGACATACACAACACCCCTAAAATATTCTTTTATCAACCATGTTTAGTTTCTATTGTCTTTATCACATTAGAGAATTTTTTATTATGGGTGATACAATATGGTTTCTTTCATTGGTTAAAGTGAAAAGATAAACCATGGTTTTCTAAAATTGTGTGCACATGTTGTATGTAATGTTAGACAGCAGCTGTAGGCAAATTATTTATTTGCACATCTATGACTTTAAGAATGTTGATTCCCAAAGCATAGAAATTTAGAAATTACTACTGTTTGAGTTCTTACCAAGTGGCATGGCCTTCTACGATTTGGAAGGGACTTTGCCTTCATAGAGGCTAATCTTCTCATCAGATCTCTGGCCCGGTCATTCCATATCTTTGACATTTATCTTGTGTGTAAGATTTGTTTTAGAGCTGCAGACACCTTGAGACACCCTTGCTGGGCAGTGAATGCTAGGGAAATCTGTAAATAGAATATACTAAACAGTGCATACATGTATTTATTGGCATGGGAAAATAGTTATAAAACCAGGATAAACAAGACAGTTCTATGAGCCTGTTGAAAGAATGAGGGTTTTTTTCCAAGACTGAGTTTTGGTTCTTATTACCTAATGGACAGTGGGGAAGGTAGCCCCATAATTATCTATATCTTTATAGAGGTTTGAGTACAGTACGAGGTGCTGTTGGATGGTTGTTCTTCATATAGTAAAATCTGGATTAATGGACTTTTGGCATCATTTCTTGTAATGCATCAGAGGGCATGGATTTCTGTACTAAGAAGCCCTACTACAGCTAGTCAGACTGTTTTGATTTAGCCTTAGCACACTGCTTGCTTTGCAGACAAATGGGGAGGGGAGTAGAAGGGAAGGGATGGGGAGAGGTAGGGTGGGGTGGGGTGGGGCAGGGCTCTTGCTGGTCTGGGAGTGCAGGCAGAAGATGATCCCTAGTGTGATTGATGTTCTGCTGAAACCTGACTAGACAGGAAGTAAAGGATTAGTTAATAGGTCCTCTCCCTTGTCTTAACTGAAGACACACATCTATTTTTAAGGACCCAGTTGTTTTGAAAAGGGATAGCAAAAAAACTTTTGTTTTTCCTTTTTAAATTAGGGTGGTACTTTCTGATCTAGCCTTTGAGTCTGTTTCTTTAGCTTCACAATCTTTTCCAGATAATAAGGACTTTCTATTAATGTGAGAAACAATGGGGTTCTCAGCCTTTGCCAACTGTGTATCTAGCTGGGGAACTGTGAGAACTGTGGGAGTTTTACAGCAGGTAAACCAGAAACTCTAAGAAGACAGGAGGGGTGATTTCAATTTAGAGCCCGAGCTGAGCTCTCACGGTAGGCTTGTCCTGAGCTGCTCAGAGCACAGGATTCTTACCTCCTGAAACACAGAAAACTCCAGTCATATAAAAATTTTCAACCTCTCTCTACTTGAGACAGGATTGTGTCCTATAGCTTGGGCTGGCCTTGAGCTTGCGGCAGTGCTGTCTCTACCTGGGTACTAGGATTTCAGGCTAGTGTCACCACACCCGACTTCCTTTTCATTAAGAGGAGAAGCACATGACGGTGATGTCATTTAAGTGTCATAAACTGGTTTGATTTTAAGATCCCATACTTAATTAAGGTTGAATGCCACAGCTGTTGTTTGTCTCAGTCCATGGCCTGATCACTGAGTTCCGGGAACGTGTCAACCTTTACTGAAGCATGGAGTGTCCCTCTGTGAGTTTTTCTTTTTCTTCTTATTGTTGGGCCAAGAAACGGTTAAAGCTTGTTTATTTTTCAGTTTTTGTTTTGGTTAAATTGTTTTCCAAGGAACTGCCTGACTCCTTGCCTAATTAACTTCCATATCCTGCATATGTGGCTCGTTTCACAATCCTGTCCTTTAGTGGATTTCTGGTCCATTGATCAGATTTTTTTTTTTTTTTAACAAAATAGCCACCTAATCTGTTTATACTGATTACTTATCTTAATGCAAGTTTTCATTGTTTCTCTGACATGCATAATTTCTTGTGCTGAAATGTAACATTTTTTTGCCCCACCCCGAAATGTAATGTTTTTAAGTGTGTTTTTTAATCATTTATTTTCACTGAGCCTTTGCTCATTGGATTTTCAGCTTATTTTCTCTAGAAAGTTTCTCCAAATCACTGATTTTTTTGATGTCTGTCTATTTAAATACTAAATATTTTTGCATTTTCTGCACTGTTTTAAGTTCAGCCTATGGTCTGCCCTTCTGTCTTCTTGCAGTTTACAGGGAGTGACAGCAACTTAGTGTGTGTGTCACATGGGTTTCTAGCCAAGCACATACCTGGATATGTGCTGTTTGCAAAGAGAGGTTGGAGATGAGAGAAGAGCCATGCCAGACGAAGGGGGTGAGGACAGGACTTGTGAGTGCTCCCAGTCACTAGCACCCCCGATTGATGTACGCCACTGTGCCGTCCATCCTGTACACATGCACCACTCGAGCAACCTGCTGTGTCACACTACAAACTCCGGAAAGATAACTACCTGGTTTTGGGTGCCCTGCTTCTTCAGGGCGTGCAGTGGGCACGGCATCCTCCGGTTGCTGGCTTTCTCCCTCAGCCCCTGAGCAGACAAACAGAGACAGTGAGACACTGTTGGACACCCAGCCTGGTCTTGATGCCTTCTGCTTTAGCTTTCTGCCTTTTCTTGTTCTCAACATTCATTTTATTAAGAGAGGTACTTGTTTATGTTTCTAAAGTACATAGGATGTGCTTTGCATGCTACCAAGTACTGGGATGTCCCAAAGTAAAGACATGTGATTTCTGCTTTGCAACCATTTTGATAGGAGGAGCAAGCATATGGTAAGTGATTTACAGTGAGGCATGGTCAGTACCATGATGGACTCACGGCAGAGGTCCGTCTGAGAGGCCAGGGCATGGTACCTAACCTTGACTCTTTTATTTTTTTATTTTTTTGGTTTTTTGAGACAGAGTTTCTCTGTGTAGCCCTGGCTGTCCTGGAACTCACTCTGTAGACCAGGCTGGCCTCGAACTCAGAAATCCACCTGCCTCTGCCTCCCAAGTGCTGGGATTAAAGGCGTGTGCCACCACTGCCTGGCTCAACCTTGACTCTTGTACCAGAGGAGACTCACCAGAGGAAGGGATATTTTATCTTGGGGTCAGATTTGAGGTGGGTGAGAACCTACCTTTTTTTGAGGAAGTAAGAGGTGTTGCAGCAGAAGCTTGCTGAGGAGAGAGGACTTTGACGATCCTGGAAGGACAGAAGTGCTTTAACCTCAGAGCAACAGAAAAGCAGACCCTTAGAATTTGAACCAGGGATTGCTGAGTTCTCATTTGCTTTGTAGACATACTATTCTAAAAAGCACGGTATGTGAAAGGTAACGTGCTTCCAGGAGTGCCTAACCTTTTGGCATTACTGCAGAACATTGCTGTCTACAGAGCTCATGCTGAAGAATAGCACAGTTGGGTTGCCTGGGGAAAAACAAGATAATCTGATGTTTTAATTAAATTTATATAGGAAATGCTTAACCCATAGCTTCTTTCGTAAGACAGAAATAATGTTTGGCCCTTGAAATGGAGTCTTTTTTGCCATTTGGATTCTTCCTATTAGTCAAAACATTGATTAGTGTAGCTGTATCCATTAGGTTCTCATGGCTGCTAGGCCCTGGGTTGTAAAGCAGTTCTCAACCTGAGAGTCACGACCCCTTATGGCTCATATATTGTATATCCTGAATATCAAATATTTATGTTACAATTCATAACAGTAGCAAAATTACTGTTATGAAGTATTAATAAAATAATGTTATCGTTGGGAGTTACCATAACATGAGGCACTGTATTAAATGGCTATAGCATTCAGAAGATTGAGAACCATTGGCCTATACTCATTCACTAGCTCTCTGACATTTATTTAAGAGCCCAGCATCCTTAGAACAAAGTGGTGGCTTAAGAAACTTCACATTTTATCAGTGATGTCATGGCCATCCAGAAATAGGAATATTTGCTTAGTCTCCCACATGTCTCAGTTTCTAGTTCAGTGGTTCTTTGAATTAACTAATCAGTGGCCCTATTGGCCCATTTAGCTAACTGTACAGTGTGCCATTTTCCCAGTTATACTTTCCCAGTTAGTCTTTGTCAGCTGCAGTTAGATGATTGGGTAACAAATGCCAACAACCTTAGTCAAAGCTGATCTTGAGTGTGCCCTCTTCGTGTGGATTACAGACTCCTCCAGAAGGAATGTGCGTGTGCTGTCTTCCAGCTCTCTTGATTTTATCTCTTTATAGTGGGCTCAGAACCCGAATTCACTTCTCCATGCAATGTAATGGATGCAGCTGAGCAGCAGAACTGACATCTAGAGGATGGTTTAACTGTGCCAGCAGGTTACCTGCAGTGTCTCTCTAGGTTATAGCCCAGCAGCGATTACCTGGAGGAGCTCTGCTACATGGCCCCAGTCATTTCACCAGAAACAGAGGAGCAGTCACACTGAGCAGGCTGCAGATGAGAAAGAATTGGGTATTTTAAAATCTGGCACCTAGTTGAGAATAGTGGTAGCCATTTCTATAGATAATTGCTCTTTCTCCCTCTACTGTGGTTTTCTAAGTTAAATGTGTTAGGTCTTGGGAGGGTCTTTGTTTCTATCCTCCCAGGTGACTGGTGAATTTTTAGTTCTCTAACCTGGTCAGTTAACCTTGAAAGGTACTGTACTATACTGTATGGTGGAATAGTAAGAGCCAGAGGCTAGGGAAAGGACTTCAGCCTGAGACAGTTATAGGGGCCTGAACTGAGTATGTAAGAGCAAAGTCTAGGTGCCTGGGAAGTGTCATAGTTTTTTTTTTTCTTAAACTGATTGTGTAGTCATTCACTCTGTGTTAAGCCCGAATATGAGTAATTCAAACAGACAAACAATAGGAGCAGTGTTGGGGGAGCCAGAATAAATCAGGACTGTGCTGCTTCCTAGGTAGAAGGCTGGCTGAGCTGAGCTGAGCTGAGCTGTCATACAACTGATAAACAACTAGCTGCATCTCGGCCCACAACAAAAGGAATGTAGCAGCAACAAAGGGGAGAAGGAAAACTAGGATGTTGAGACAGCAGTATAAGCACAGGCATCCACACCTCTGTTCCCGTCCCAGATGACCCTCTGAGAACTTTGCTGAGTACAACGATAGTGGGCTGGATACTAGGTCTCCTGTTCCCTTCCCTAGCCTCCACTCAGAAAGATTTTCACAGGGATCAGGGTAGCTGTTATGAATAGAATCACCCAGGGACATACTCCACTTTATCTGGAACTCTACCAGGTAAACCTCTACTTCTAAGAAGCCTTCTTCCTTGTAACTCCAAGGAAGCAGGAAGAAGTTGGTATTGACAGCTCTGTGGTTTTGCAGAGCAGTAAGTGATGAGCTAGCAGGTTTGAATAATGATCAGCTCCCAGTAAAGTCTACAAGGATGGGATTTCAGATGGCAGCAGTGTGCCATATTCATATTCTCTCTCTCTCTCTCTCTCTCTCTCTCTCTCTCTCTCTTCTCTCCTTCCCTCTCCTTCTCTCTTCCTCTCTCCCTTCCTCCCTTTGTTTCTTCTTCCCTCCCTCTCTCCCTCCCTCCCTCCTTTCTTCCCTTTCTCCCGCTCTTACACACACACACACACACACACACACACACACACACACACACACACACACACGAATATAACAATCTCTTTGATTGGATGGATCTTTTTTTCAGTTTAAAATGAACCAGTTCCTAAACTTAGTAAATTTATCTTTTAAATGTACAGTGTGGGTTGGTGCACAAATGTTCCTGATACCTTCATGAAATATGGTTAATGAAATTATTATTAGTAGTAGTAGTAGTATTCACACATATACTCTCTTCTTTATATATAAATACACATTTATATATACATATATATTGACCTTGTCCATCCTTTTAACTCCCAGTGTTTCATCCATGATTGTTCAATAGCTTCTGTTCTCTTCCCAGTTAAACTAAGGAGCCACTTGTAATTTGAGTCAGTAATTAGAATGTGACTTTAAGTAACTTCTGGAGTTGGCCTTTATCTGACTGAAAACTTGTTTGGGTAATTTTCTGTTCCATCGACCACCATTCTGTTCTAGCAAATGAAATTTCTGTGACAGTTGCTCTTTCTACAGCAGAAGCAAAACAGTGGCCCCCAAACAGAGAAGAACTTAGACTTGCCTCCTGTCATCTTCCCAAGCCCCACATGAAGGCTGCTGCTGCTGCTATCTATGCAGATACCAAAAGAGTTAAGTGTCACCACACAATTGAGAAGTTGAAGAGTAGAGCCTAGCCTGTTCAGCTTGTCTTGCCTTGTATCACACTTGCTGCTTGTATGTGATGCATGTCTAAGGATGGTGTTTAGGAACACTTTGTCATACGATACAAAGGAGGGAACTGGGACAGTGGGGGGAAACTATGTCACCTTTATGAGACTCTGTCTTTACTCTCTTTCTGAACTCATTACTGCATGCTTTGTAGTGGTACTCTGAAAATCTTGTGAGCCTGTTGACAGTTCTAAGTCACATAACTGTCGTTTGGGTAAAAGGCATTTCATTACTGCTATGGACTAATGCTATCCTCATTGTCGATGGCTGATGGAGGGGCGACTTTAGTTACAGTGCTTGGTTGCATATTATACATATATATGTATATACATATGTACGAATGAAATGTTGCTTTTTTTTTTTCATTTAATTTAATCATCAGCAAAATGCCTGCCATCACGTTCACTGTGATTGAGGCATGTAACATGAGTCAGTGCAGATGAACTATGAGCTGAAGGTCTGTCTGGTGCTTATATAGGGAAGCAAAGAACATTAGTGGCTGTGAAGAGCTGTTTTAGTCATTTGTGCTTCCTAAGACATTCCAGCATTATTGCTATGAGTTGCTGATTTGTTTTCTCCCTTCTTTATGTGCTGTCAGTATTTAAACATCCAGCCTTGTGCCAGAAGAGAGGGCAATGGGAGTTTCTTATGCTAGAGGCATTTATGGTCTCCTGAGCTATAGGATCACTGATCAGAGAAATCCAAGGAAACTGGCTCAGGGATGGATAATGGGTGGTGACCCTGAGACTCCCTTATACAAAGCTGGTTTTCAAATCTTTCCTTAGCCCTGGGCTGATGGGTAGGAGTAAGAAATGTCATTCCTCTGAACCTGGCTGTCATAGTTGGACCTGTGCCTGGTTGACCCGAGCAGTGTGATCATCCTTCATTTCAAAACTAGCTGGGACCCAGGGTTTGGGCACAGAAATTAGGAAAGAGCCAGAGACTTAACTGCCTTGAATAAGACCATGAGCCTAGGAAGGAGAATGTTCCTGTGTAGCCACAGAGCGGCCATGGTTGAGCAGGACTGCCTGGTAGGACTCATTGCTCCCACTTGTTAGACTTGCTAAATATCTTAAGCAATAGTACCCCCTCCCTGTCTGAACTGCTCACTTCATAGAAGAAGACATCTCTTCTATGTATGTCGTTTCCTTGTGACATAATAGCATCTCTCCTTAATAGCTAATAAAAACTGAAGCTTATAGTCATGCAGAAAAATCAGTAGCAGATTTGAAGTTCCCATACTGAGGTTTTAGAAGTGCTCCACCAGTGTCTTGTGTTTTTGTAGCTACGCTTGTGCACAACAGAAATGGAAGACTCTGGGTGGAAGAAGAGCCTGGACTAGGAGTGGAATTCTAGAGCAACTGAATCTTGACGAAGTCAACCTTTGGAGTGTTTCCCTGGGGTCTGGAACTTGAAACTATGTTCCCCTTCTTACCCTTTGTACATCTCCTCTGTAAAGCCCAGTTCAAACAGCTCAGTCTTTCGAAATCCTTTCTTCTAGAATAGACTCGAGGGCAAGAAGACAGATCATTAGTTGCTTTGGTTATAAAGCTGACCACTCAACCTTATTACCCATCTATCCAGACAGCCTGCAAAGCCCTCAAAGACAGAAAGAGTCTTGCCCTGTAGCCTGACATGCAGGCTCTTCATGTATGTTAAGTGACTGCATGCATTCATTCATCCTTTGCATTTCTATGCCTTTCACCTGATGTCTTTGGGAATTACGTCTGGAAGGGAGAGGAAAAGTAGGAGATAGATCTCAAATTTAGAGCCTGTCTTCTCTTAAGAGTTTTATAGAAAGCACAAGGAGGAGGAATGTACTCCTGGATCTCTGGAGTTTATCTTTCTTCACTGCCCTTTTAATAAGCACTGGATGTAACACAAGGCTGCAGAATACTCGGGAATGGTCAGGCTTCCCTTTAGAAATCTAACATGTGGGAGCTTCCATGCCAGAACATGAAGTAAGGAACAAATCACCTTCTGCTGTGAAAATGGAGCTTTGGCTGCCATGTCGGGGTGTAAATGTTACCCCGTTGATCCATGTCAATTGTTAATTGTCTTGATACACTCTGATTTGTCACCTTTCCCATTGCCTTTTCTTTGCTGCCATCTTTTCTTGTTGGGGCCCCATGGAAAGCAGGAGGGTAGTATCATTGTTATATAGTGTCTCACTACTTTTTATTGTTCTTTTCTGAGGGTGTGAGCTGGGGGACAAAGGGGACTTCATTAAGGACATTCTTTAATGAGGACTGTAGTGTTGGGGTGGAAATGTGTGGTGGCACAAGCGACTTGACTGAAGTCTTAAGTAATCATTCCACTGGACCTATCCCATTCTGTGTGTACACTCGAGCTGTTGTCCATTTCTACACCCAGAATTTTCTTGGGTGTCATTCCTTGTCTTGCCAGGGTTTTCCCAATGCTAAGAGATTCTGACACACCCACTCTTAAGCTTGCCCTGTCATGTTTCCTTCTTTATACCAGCCTTCCTCTTTTCTAGCTGGAGGGTATGCATGTACAAAACTCAGAGGTTCATTTTTTGCTGCAGTAGAGGGAAGTGTCGAGATAACTGGATTTCTCAAATGGTAACTTGGCAACTCATACTTTCAGTTCCCCTGTAAACTGTTGTTTGTAGAACATTAACTGTTTTTACTTGTGAAGGTCTTCATGGGATCATACATTGACCACATCAGAGCCTCATTATTTACTTCTTTTAATCCAAGCCACATCTCCATGATTTGACAGCCTGTCACAGCAAGGAAGGATGTAGAGGATAGGATAATAAAATTAGTCAGGATTTGATGCAGAGAAAAGAAGGCTGGTTATCTATTAGCTTGGTCACCACCTACAGGTTGCAAGAAACAATCCATAGAGGATCACTGAACAGTTTGGGATTGCTGGGAGTGGCTTAACTCTGAAAAGCGTCAGATATGTGCCAGCAGCCTTGGGAGCTCCCCAAAGGGACTAAAGCATTCTTTATTTTTGTCAGGCACATGATTCCATGTAGATTCGGTCAGGTTTGGGCATCATTCTAAGTTTCATTGAGGGAAGTGTATTTGGGTAATGAGAACCTACTAGAACCAAGGAAGAAAGAAGAACCTAGAATCTATGGGTGAGGCTGGCCTAGCCTGTACTTTTGGGCATCCCTGTCAGGGTCTGCTCAACAAAATTAGATCAACCTGTGTTTTTAGGCATGAACCTCTTGCGCATCTGAGCACTGCTTCCTTCAAGGTCCATCCAGGTTGGCCTTGTACATAATCTTCCTGTTGTTTCATTTGCTTGCCCTTTGATCTCTATATGTCTCCTTTATCTGCATCATTCTCATAAGTGTGTTTCTCTGACAGGATGCCTTATTGTGTGAAAAAGTTGGTATCTACATTAATGTTCCGGGGGTCATTTCATAATGCTGAGCATGTTGCTGTAGTTTTGATGTTGACTCTTCCCTAATGTTCTGTGAGTTAGCCTTGGTCCTGAGGTGGAGCTGTTTGGAAGTCATGAACCATGCAGGAAATAAGCTCGGTTTTTAGGTTGTGAGACAAGTGTTTTCCAAGTGAGTTGTAAGACAGAAACGCCTTCTCATTTGTATTGCTTCTTATACAGGGGGTGTTCAATTTTGCTCTCTAACATATTACTACCTTGCCACAAGCCCAGAACAATGGGCCAGCTGATTGTAAGCTTGACCCTCTAAAACCGTAGGCAAAACTTTATGAGTTGATGCCTCAGATATTTTGTTGCAGTACAGAAAGCTAACTAACATACATTAGGGATATTTGTGGCTGTGGAGGTAGGGCAGTTATGTCAGAGATTAGCATAATTAAAGTGATCCCTAGCAACACAAAACAGAACATGAATAAAATGACTTGAAAAACTGGAGCATCTGTTTTTATTACTGTACATGCTTTAACATATAACTCCACAGCTCCTTGTATCCACAAAGGGACCCTACCTAGGCAAGTGATCTAGTTCAGACACATATGGAAATCACATATTACAGTAAATTAAATGCCAGCTCTGCTGTTTGTGAATTAAGAATATCTTTCTCCTTTCCTTACATAGTACTTTATAAATTTGGTCCCAATTTTACCAGAGCTGGTCAACTATTTTGTAAGAAGCAGTATGGAGAGGGTTTCTAAGACATGGCTTGGTTCTTTGACGCTCTTAGGCCTTGAGAAAACTACATCTCTAAGCCTACAGTGGATTCCCAGAGACTAGGAGGAATTTCAGAAGCTTCCTGGACAATTAGAGAGTGATTTCTCTAATTGAGGACAGGTACTGAATTATACTGTATCTCTGGCAGTAAGCTCTGAGCTCAATATTTTCTTGTTTACTTGATATTGGGGGGCCTTGCTCCTACTCCTTCTCAGCTGGAACTAAGCATCAGGACATTCAGCAGGAAGCAGTGGTTTGAACCCTCCTGGTAAGCATAAACAAGCACTTGATATCTCTAAGGAAATTCTGGCTGTTGCCTCTGGAAGACAAGAGCTAATCCTGCCTTATTGTTGTTATGTTTTTGGAATACCAGCCTGGCACTGACCATGGATACTTGCCTATCCAGAGCTTAAGAAAACATGTTTAAACATGTTTGTTTAAATTCCCAAAGAGGTCAGAGATATAGTTGTGTGGGTATTTTAGCAGTTAAACATAATTCTCTTCATGACTTAGGAAAATAATGAAAATGGCTCTTGAATAAATGTGATTGCAAATGCCGTTTTCTTGGTTTTGTGTAGACCACTCGAAGTGCTTCTAAGAATAAGATAATTTTATTTTGGTTGAAGTACGTAAGCTTTTCTTCATTTGTGGAATTTCAATCATTGGTGCCCACAGGCCCTCACTGGGTCCAGTTTTTCCTTGATAGTATTCTTTGTTGCATATTACATTTCCTTTCTTGAGTCTGAAAGTCCTTCAAGGGAAGGTCAACTGTTGAAAGTCATCACTGGCAGAGCCTGGTGTTTGTTTTGCTAATACTCCATGCTTACTTCAGAAAAATGAATGTGGGTTGCCAAGTCTTCCTTCCTCTTTGGTCTGGTGTTCAGTGTCAAGGAGTCAGTGGGAACATGATTATAAGACATGGGTCTGCTAACTTTCTTGGGTCTTAGCAGGGGTATCAGGTCCCCCAGTTTCTCCTTCACAGATGTTAGCACTATTGTTTTTTTTGGGCCACTGGCTGCTCCCACTATATACACACACATACACACAAACACATATATATATACATATATGTATACACACACACTAATACACACACACACACACACACACACACACACACACACACACACACACACACATATATATATCCATATCCACTAGTGGATATATAAGAGGTGAGTCCTATTGCCTCCAAAGGAGATGTCATTTATTTTTTATAGTGGGAAAGGATTTTTGCTTCTCCACAGATCTTTCATGCTTTTTAGCAACTGAAAATTTAAGCCCCATTCCCCACTATTCCCCATAGCCACACTTTGTATCAGAGTCTGTGTAGTTCATTGTCATGGGTTCCCAAATATAACTAAGTAAGCCATTGAGTTTGTTCAGTGGTGGCACTTGTCTTCATAAATCTGCCTTTACCTGGTCACCCCCTCACTTGCACTCTCTATTACATAAATCTTACCTTGCAGCATAACATCTCTGGATGCTTCTCTTGAGACCCTCGGTCTAATATGAGAAGGTTGCACCACGTTTAGCCCTTAGTCTTTGTGGGATTCATGGGCTGCATAGGAAGTAGTAAAGAGTGACTCTGTCATACCTGTTGGTGAAATGGGAAACTCTGTGCCTGGCTTCAGTGCCTCCTGTGTAGCCTCACCTTTAACTTCCTGTTTCTAACAGATGAGTCTCATCTTCCTTCCCAAGCAGTATTCCCACAGCTTCTTTCCTTTGCCTGGAGCCACCGGATGCTCACAGAAGCCTGTGTCACCAACCACATGGTCCCTACTTCTGCAACCTACGTGGAATGTTTTCCTTCTTTCTTAGAGTATGATCTGCAGCGCTTACAAATTTGTGGCCCTCTTGCCATGTTGACCTAACAGATGTTTCATGGGTATTGCCCAATTTCGCCTAGTTATTGTCATTTAAATTTTATTAATTAATTATTGGTGATTTTTCTTCAAATGGTCAATACCGTTGTCTCTCTTTTGTTTTCATGCCCTCTTCTACTCCAGTAGGGCAAACTGTTTCTTTTTCTAACTTCATCTTCCCATATCCAGAATGCACTTGATTTGTGTGTGGTCGGTCCATTGGTTCTTGTATATGTTGTGCTTATTTCTTCATATTGTAATTTCTGTAATTTTCATATAGCCTCATGAAAAGGGGATGAGATTCTTTATGCCTGAAGTTCATGCCTCCAGTTGAGTTCTCACATGGTCGAATTCAGAATTAAGCTTTTGTCTCTTTAGGCTCTACTGATATTATAGAAAGGACAGGGGAATTTAAGGTAGCTGGTGTTTCAGTTTGCTAGAAGGGGGGTCTCACTAAGAGCTCACAGTCACTCTCACACTCACAATATGATTGGCAGTGGCAGCCGAGCAGTGGTGCAGATGACACCAGCTGTATTGCACTTGGTGAGCCAGACGGAAGTTCAGTAGAGGTGTCAAAAAGTTTCCATTTGATTGCTGTTATAAACAGACTGATGATGATTGTGCTGTGTTTTGAAAAAGAGGGATCAATACCTTAATACAAATAAAGTTTATGTGCAGCCACAGTATAGTTTTGTGTTTTCTTTTCTCGTGTTTAATAAAACTATTAGACATGACTAATTCTCTACTTAATAATCAAATTGATTCTTTGGTTCCTAAAGCACCACACAATTGCAGGTTATTAAATATCTCTGCTTTGACTATGTGATCAAGTCAAATTTATCAAGTTACCAATCAGTCATTTAACTTGGGAGGCAGGTAGAAAAAAAAGGTAAGGACATTGACTCTTAGGAGATTTGTGAACTTGGGGGCGGGGAGAGAGCCAGTAATGCTAGGGAAGCATGGGGCCTGTTGTTCTGTGGATAATAATAGTACTTACCTTTTATACAGTTGTGGGCTTATTTTTTTCCCATCAACCCTGTGGTTATGTAACATCACACTTGTAAATGAGGTCATTGAGACGAAATCACTTTTGCAGTGTCCCCTGGCTGCAGGTTATTGGCCCCAGACTCTTCTCTTCCACCTGACAGTTTGTGTGTGAAGTATGTGGAATGTGTATCCATACTGTGTATCTCAAACCTGTTACCTGGAAGAATGTGTGGTTTGTTATTTGATTATTCATCTGTAAATAACATGGTCACCTCTTCTCAAACAACTCAGTGGTTGTCCCAGCCTCTGTGTCACAAGTTAGGTGATTATTAAAATGCCTAAGAACAACAGAATGACAAATTTCCACTCCCTTTTTTATATTAAGTGTCAATAAAAATAGAAATGTGGTTAATCCATCTCTCTCCTTCCCCTTCTCCTTCCTAACCATAAGTTAGCCCAGGCAGGCTTTGAATTCAAGACCCTTCTGCCTGAGCCTCCACGTGCTGGAATTACATATAGCAAAGAACGATCACACATAGCTTGGCTAAATTATAAAGTAGAAAATTAAAGTCACTGTTGACATTCTAAACAGCCTCACAGCTAATTGTTTCAAATTTTAAGTACCTGGATGATTTTCATTTTGTTAGTCATTTTCTTTCTTAAATGGGATCATTAATGAATATGAATGGATTATTCCTCTTTTTCTCTTGCCCTTTATTAGCTTGGGTAAATAATGTTACAGCTCAAAGTTGGGGGAATCAATTGTGTGATTGCATTGATGAATCATGTTAATTGACAACCACATTAAGAGTCAGTCATGTGACACAGCACTTCTCTAAACCTGTGGTCTCAGTCAAAACCACCATTTAATCCTAGTTGGCTTCCTTGAAATCCATCCCTCTAGACAAGGCACAAAGAAGGTAAGAAACAGACAACCAGGGAAGGCGTGCTGTTGTGTCTGGTCGGTTAACCAGTCCAGCTGCACTCTGCCTGGGCCTTACCATGTATTTAAAGGACCAGAGTGTTCTTGTCAGCAAAGTAGGCAAGAGGATCACCTCTCTGCCTCTTCTTGATGGTCAAATAAAATATGGAACATGCACATACCAGATGGAGCTATTCTGCTGACAGTGCTGAGTTCCTGAACTGAGACCCAGACCATAGGTTTCTGTCATTCACCCGTTCAGTGAGGAGGTGTGATCTAGGCAGAGATGCCCTCACTGCTCTGCGAAGCACTGCACGTCCCATGCTCTTCCTGCTTGGCTTTTACTTTTCTTAACCCTTAGAGAATGGGAGTTGAAAAAGATGTAGGAATCATCCAGTCAAACAAGTGTGTTTTATATAAAGGGAATTAAAACTCAAAGATTAGTTTTGTATTTAAGATCACACAGTTGTTTGTTAAGCAGCCAGACTTAAGTGAACCTGCATGCTTGTTACAAAAGCAAATTAGATTTTACCACACCAAGGCACTTTTATGTATGCCAGTGGAATGATACTTCCCCATGACCATTTAAGAGCTTAAACAACCCTACAGGCATGGATTTCTAACATTTGTCATTGAGACACACTTGTACCCCACCCTTAGTTCCCTCACCCCAAACTGTGACACAGCCTTCCTGTTGCCTCGCAGTTAAGAAAGAGCTGACAGGCCTTGAAGACAAGCAGTTTGTGTTGGAGCCTTGGTCTTTAAATCTCTCATCCTGGGTCTGTACACAGTGAGAAGAGAGTAAGTTCCACCATTTGCTTCTGGTCTGTAGCGACCAAGCTGTCTAGAGGAAGGTGTGGGATTTCTGTACTTCTCTTAGGTTTCCCCTCAGTTTCACTGTGAATCAACTGCTTGACATTTGGAGGTTTTGCCCTTTCCTGAGAGGCTGATGGGCTGAGAGATATCAGATTTGTTCATTCTTTGTTAGTTGTATGACTTTCACTAACTCCTTAGTTCAGCCACCCTGTGTGTGAAATGGGTTTGAAGAATCCTGCATTGTTTATATCCAAGGAATGTTTTAAACAGACAAATTAACGGGGAAGAATTTAGGGAATATATGCAGTACCCTCTTTGTTGGGGAGGATATTCATAGAAGATTTAAAGAAAATAGTAAAAACAAAACAAGATGGGATTGATGTAGTTGCCACAGTATGGTTAGTAGGTAGGGTAGCCCAGAAACAAGAGTTGCCTCTCCTCTTTTCCAGGCCTATGTGCTTATGTTTGGAGAAGATCAAATACTGTAAGAAATATGCAGACCTCTGTGTATCAGTAACCTCATTTATCACGTGTCTAAGTCTAATGTGTACCCTACCTACAAAACCTGTGTTAGGTATGGAAAAGAAACAAGAAGAGATGATGGCTTGTGTGGAAGTGTCCTCGGAGAGGACTGTTTCCTCCTTGGTGGTGTGGCCTTCCTGTGTGTCTAATGGAACAGAAGCCAGTGGGGCTCTAGTTTATTTCTTTGTTTTCAGTCTGACATTGTTGATGTCAACAACCACAGGGTGGTTGGGTGGTTATTTAAATAGGGTTATGGTTTCCTTTCAGTTTCTTTTTCTCCCTTGAGAATAGAAATGGTGAATTCTAACTGCCCCTCTAGTTTGGTAAGATATTTAGGGTGTATAGGATATGATTCTGGTTTTTTGTGCTTGGCAGGGTGCCTCCTGTAGACCAGTCTCAAGTGTCTTTTGCAACTGTAATGAGGAGCATGAATGGTACATTTTACTGTGTTTCCTTCATGCTGTCTATTTAATGTCATGGAGCGCTAGCCAACCCTGAGCTTGAGGAGGTAGTGCTAATTTCCATGGCTGACTTTTCCATGGCCTATAGTGTTAGGCTCTCAGTGCACTCATAGGGGAGGGAATCCTCCTGGCTTTCAGGTGAGGCTCCTGGCTCCCAGCATTCCTCCTACATTTCTGAACATTACTGTGGTCAGAAAAGAGCCCTACTGAGGTCATTGTGGTGGGCCCACACACACTGCAAAGCATTTATGTAATCTGAGGACAAGTGTGGGAACTCCTGTGAGCTCTCACAAATCATTTGAGAACTTGAGCTCGAGGCTGCCTGTCTGTGGTGTCTCCTGAGGCAAGTGCACTTGAAAGCTATTTCTGTAGCCTGTGCTTCCTTTGTTTCCCACTCACCAGCCTCTTGGTGCCATGCTAGATTCTGAGTTCTCTGACGCTAATTTTTGTTTTTTTGTTTGTTTGTTTGTTTTTGTTTTTTGTCATAAGAACACTTAACATCACATCTTTTGATTTTTATTTTCTCGCTTTTGCTTCCATTTTTAAAGATAAGCATACCTAGACATTTTTACATGTGATAAAAATAGAATTGTTTTGGATTTGGTTTTGTAGTAAATTTTCTTGTTTTTTGACCTGAGCTTCATCTGTTTTATATTTTTTATTGTCTTAAATTCTGCATATCAAGTGAGTTGGGTTGCTAATGATTGTAGATGGTTTTCTGCTGTTGCTTGTAGACACTGTAAACATTACACGCTGGGTGTTACAGGATCCACCTTGTTAAGCAAGTTGCTAGATGAGATGAGACAGACACAATTTGAATCCTTTTCCTGACCCTGAGCTCCTCTGTCCTCGTTCTTCCTCTGGTTACCATGGCCTGCTCTCCTCAGCCAGAGCGTGCATCAAAATCAATGTGGACATTGTCAACTGGGAGGTCTTTGTAAGGTCCAGTGTCAGTGTTTGAAAAGAGTGATTCTCATGGGAAGGATTTAGTACAGAGCCAGTACTTAACTGTTAGCCAAGTAGGCTTCACCTAGAGAACAACATGGTAGAGGAACTGAGAGGACTTGTTTCTAACAGGTGGGGTCTCAGAATAGGCAGGATTCTCTGTCCCTTCTTCAGGGCAGCTGGGCTCCCTGTGACTGTGGAGACCCTCCGGCCCAGTGGTATACGTACTGTGGTCCCTTTATTTCCAATCCCATTGCTTGGCTTCTGTGGACTGTTTCCTCTCAGTTTAGGGTCACTTGTGCTGCCACAGAGCATTGAAGAGGACTGTATTGTGCTTGAGAAAGTTTGGGCTCACACAGTTGTAGGCCTGTGTACCAGGGGCTTTCCACGGAGATTTCTGGCCTGGCCTGAGTTCCGGCAAAGGGAAGCGAGCACGGGCAGGGAGGAGAAGTCGCTTCTGCAGCTTCTGCTGCCACAGTTGGCTTTACCTCAATCTCTGACTTGCCTTCCAGGTTACTCAGTTACTCCACGCTTCCCTGCACTGAGTTGGGTCTGGCTGGGCTGTCGAGAGGCCAACTACCCAGTGAGGACTGTGGAGCAGCTTCAGGCTTCAGGGAGAACGGACCTCTCCCCGAGTGTCACAGCTCTTAGAACAAAAGGCTCAACAACAGAGTAGTTCTTGCACACCTTTAATTCCCTGGAGAGGATTTATATACAGTTTTGGGGGTAATTCAGGGTTCGACAGCAGGCACTTCTCATTGGTTTGGTCTGAGAGCTTGGGGAAACCTTATTTGCATGTAAGAAGGCTTGGTGCTGCTAATACATGACCAATACCACACACCTCTCCTGTGTGGGACTGTGGGGAATGTGACTGAAACAGGAGCTAGGGACCCAGGAGGTGTGGACGAACACCTTGTCCCATGCAGGCAGACATTACCACCCACCAGTCTCCGGAGTTCCAGACCTCTTGCTGACCTGGACCAGATTGCCTGCACAGCCTACCACCCCACATATAGTCAAGTGGCTGTGTACTTCATTTTCTTTAATTTGGGTTGGTCCTGTCACTCTTCTTCACAAATCTGTTTGGTCAGAATGTGGGTGAGGTGCCCCCTTAGATTTGTGACCAGGGTGCTTTCACAGAATAGCATGAGGATGAACCTGGGCAGGACTTGCACACCAGCCTCTCTTGTTCAGGCTGTCTTTCAGTGGCAAAGACATCAAGTGTCCTAAGGAGCTTACTTGTTGTAGTGCATAATTGGCTGTGCCAGAAAACAATGGAAGTTTTGATTTTAACAATTACTAGCAGTATAATTTTAGAGAGGTCATTTAATGCAAAAAAAAAAAAATCTAGCTTTTATCACAGTAATAAAATAAATTCAAGTTGTCTTTGAGCTTGCTTTCTAAACTTTACACAAATAAAAGAGACTAATGGTTGAAGCTATATACACATACATACATGCACATACCATCAAAGCACACAGGGCTCCTTGCTCTGGGAGTTTCCTATGCCTAGGGACTTCATACTACATCAGCAGTGCCAGACTTAGCTACTTCTTGGAATTCTTTTTTGTTACATTGCTAGCATAAAGGTATTTTTGTGGTACTGGGTTGACTCTTCTGTTGCAGAAGCTTGCCTCTCTTAAGATCCAGCCATTTTCAGCACCATCACATTTACAAGTATAACTTGAAGGGTACTTTGAGCTCGATCATATTTATCTCTTACAGTTCTAGTGTCTGTGAGGAGAATCAGACCAAAAAAGCAAGAAAATTTTTAACTCTATCTGGATTCTCACATAGTTCCTGGAACAGACACTTCCCTTCTGTGAGTGATCCCTTAGCACCGCCAGTAACCCTATTTTGAAAGTGCTCTCTAGTTCCCAGGCTTTGGGTGAGGAGAGTCCTCAGGGAGATGGGAATGGAGAGGGTATTGACCTGACTCTTCCATCTGGATGTGCCTAAGTGCTGCCACATAAAACATATTACTTCTGTTTCCAGTAATGTTTAATAAATGAATTAGTGGGCTGCCTCTGCTCTCTGATCTGCAGAGAGCCCTGCTATAGGCTTTCTTTGTTTACTCTTGAGTGATTTCCTTCAGCTGGGGTCAGGAGTATAATATAATTTCCCACTGTGGGCCTCAAAGCATGTAGAAGGCAAGGAGAGCCCTTTGTGAATGCCTTCTTGGTGCTGGCAGCTTTATAAACTCTCATTGCATTCTCACGCAAATTCCATGTGGGCGTGGTTATGTATTCCTACTGTATTGGTGAAGTGACTAAGTCTAAGAAAATCAGAGAGCTAGTCCAGGTCCTATTCAGAGCCTCTGCTCCACAGCCTCACTAAGCAGCCTCTTCCCAAGCTAGGGTGGTAGACAAGGAAAGGAGTTCTTCTTCCATCATCTTGTACAGGAGGACGGAAATAAGAGTGAAAGTAGCTAGGACTAAAAACCAATCAAATTGTGTACTGGTGGGATTGATGGG
This sequence comes from Mastomys coucha, assembly GCF_008632895.1. Classification (NCBI taxonomy): domain Eukaryota; kingdom Metazoa; phylum Chordata; class Mammalia; order Rodentia; family Muridae; genus Mastomys; species Mastomys coucha. The sequence continues at coordinate 102,342,061 of NW_022196913.1, read as the reverse complement.
GGCTTTCTGGGGCAGTACCCTAGACGAGAACACAGAGTCCTTCATTTAACTTCATCTGTGCCTTGCCTGATACTCTGTTAAATAAAGGAAATAAGACCCCCGCCCCCCCATAAAAATGAGCCCTAGTTGATCAGTCAGCCTTGGATGAAACAAAATACTCTCTCATTAAGTATTAACACCCAAAGGCATGTGCCTAGCAGTGAATGCCAGGGGAGACAATGAGAAAGCCCCATATCACATGACAGTCTGTGACACAAATAGGGAAGGGTTAGGCATCTCTTTCTGTCTTCCCATTTAGGATTGACAGTGGCAGTTGAGTGGTCCAGCAGAAGGCTTCAGACAAGGAACCACAGCCTTCTGACTCTGCAGCCTGATTTTCCATCACCTAGAAAAGAATATAGACTTCTCACCTCTACATTTCTGCCAGCACAAGACTCCACCAAGAGCCAGTTGACCTCCATCTTCTTTCTTGTCACTCCTCCTATCCCCAACATATCAAGTCTTGTCCCCTGGTAATCTCAAGCCCTGCTGTCAGTTAGACTGCTACTTCCTGCTGGGGAAGTAAGTAGTGCAAGCAGAGAGGTGTGTGTTGCTACTGGACAGAAAAGAGGTGACCCTTCCTTCAAAGGCGTTTAACCCGAAGGAGTGTCACTACAATCATTTCCTTGTTGCAGTGAGAGTGGGGACTCAAATAAGAAAGGCCCTCCAGTGTTCGAAAGCTTGTAGCAGCTAAGCCAGTGTCTGCTGTGCCTCCCTTGCCATCTTTATCCAGTGGGGGATTCGAGGATTGGAGGAATAAGAAAGAATGAGGTCTCTTATCAGAATAGTAAGATAAGCCAGTTCCTCCTGGGTGTCATCTGTGATCATACCGAGCGAACAGTGTTCTCAGCTCCAGGTGCTGCATGTGAAATCACCTGGCAAACCTTAAATATGTGCCAGTACCTGAGCTCCACCGCAGACTGGTGGAAAGTGCTTCCACATCTTCTGCACAGTAAGCACATCTCCAGCTTGCTCTGTTACCATTGGTCCTAGCCTGGTTTCCTCCCTTACGGGAGACCCCTGTGAGGCTCCCCAGGAATGCTAGTTAACAAGCAGGTAAAGGTCTTTCCCTTTATGACCACTTCCTGAGTGTCTGAACTGGGATTCCACATCATGGCAGTTCTTACAAAAACCAGGTAACTGTCTTAAAAACAAACAAATAAACTAACTTATTTCTCTTCTGGTTTCTGTTCCTGGGTCAGTCCTTTGCTCCCCTCCCACCACTTTGCTCCTATTGCACCCCCTCTACAAATCCTTGAGTGGAAGAAACAAGGTCTAATGTGGTCTGCCATGGCACATCTCTCTGAACTGCAGAGTGGTTCCGCATGTTACTTTTATCCATTTAGTTTAGTTATTTAGCAGTGTTGGAGAGCCAACCCATGCTAGGCAAGCACTATATATACTACAGAGCTGTAGCCCAAACCTGCATCATTTGTGATACTTTTCTCCCAAGAAGAATCAAACACAGATGTCCTGATGTTAATTTTCAAATGATAATGCCCCTAAAATCAACTTTTTAAAATCTATTGATTTGCTGGTAACACCATTTTCCATTGGCTTTTTGAATTTAGCTTATCATCTTTCCCTTTGTAGCATTGCCAGAAAGATGAGTGTTGTTTGGCATCGGTACTAAATTTAGCCTGTCGGGAAAGATTATTAGGTAGGGATTCAGCAAAGCAGTGACTCCAAAACAGCATACTTCCAGCTGCACCTAGAAGAAAGAGTGAAGTCAGTATTTCCCTCCTCCTCTTTTGTTTTTGTTTTACTGCTTTGTTTTTATAGCACCTTTAAAATTTCATTGACTTCTGTGTTTCTGGCTGTGGGACTTTTTAAACAAATACAAGTATTATATAATAATAATACACAGACATTAAAATTTGAAATGGAAAGACAAAGCAAATGCACAGGAATACACAATCCCAGTCTCCTTTTCAAGGCTGAAATTCTCATGTTTAATCCTTAGCTGGGGGATTTACTTGATGTTTATATGCGTCTCTTGTCTCTCTTTTGTTTTTTTTCCCCCTTCACCTCGCCTCAGTTTTGTGGGGCTTAGTGGTAAGACTAAAGATGTACCAAGAAGTCAAGAAAACAAGTTACAGAGCTGTGAACTGGGAGGCCTGGGAGGAATGTTTATGTATGGTGCCCAATTTGTAAGATTCAGGGAATTGGGAGTGGGTGTATCATGGTTGCCTACCATTCAGAAGGTGCTGGATTTGATACTAGAGTCACACACACACACACACACACACACACACATACATACACACACACACACACACACACACACACCCCAAAACAAATCAGAAAAGTTGGGGATAGGGTAAGAGGAGGAGGCTGAGTTTAATAAATAATGAGTATGTTAGCTTGGCATCTACTCTTCAAGGCTAATATAAATTATTCTTTATACATAGGTCTCAATCCATGCCTGGGAAAGGGATAGATATGGTTTTTATTTTAAACATATGATATAGTTAGATGTAATATACATTTGAATTGGACAAAGAACATTTATCTCTAGCCAGCTGGAACAAGGAGGCATAACATAAACTAGAAGAAATAATGTAAGATTAGATGTATAATTGGACAGTTGTGGATTAATGCACCCAGTTTGCACAGTGTGTTAGCTATTATTGTGTGGCTTTGACCAACGGACAAGAAGAAAATAGGAAACAAGAGGGGAAGGATTTCAGTTCATGGAAGGTACAGCAGAGCAGCCCATGACTGAGGAAGAACAGAGCAATCAGGAACCAGACGATGAGACTGTAGATATATTGGGTATAGCCTTCAAATGCCTGCCCTAGTGACGCAGGTCTACAAGCTGAGCCCATCTGCTAAACATTCAGCAGCCCAAAGCTCCAGCAGCAGGGGAACAATGTTCAAAGCACGAGCCCCGTGGGCTATATTCAAAGCAGAACAATAACGAAGTCATTCTTGGTTTCCTATCTTCCAGTAGAAGGATTCTACCCGTGCCCCCACCAACAGGAAAGGAGACTTTGGAGAGGAATGATCATGTCTGGTTTCACTGGGGGGCATTTTCTAACCTGTGAAATATCACCTGAGAGTGCAAGTTTAGGCTAGAAGGTGATCACCCTAGTTTATAACTTAACATTAAAACTTGGGCTTTGCTCATATTCCTAAAGAATGCAGGGAGACAAAAGATGCAAATATGTGATTAGGTGAGCAGCTCTGAACTACAGTTAGGTGGACAGCTCAAGCGTGAGCTCTGTGTGTGGACATGGAAGAAATGTGCCTGCTTCCTTTTCCTGCTGCTGTGTGAGGTGGTACATAAAATACTCCTTTTACCCATACTATGTGAGCTATAGGAAAAACACCTAGAAATTACAAGGCACGCAAGTGATGTGGTTGGTCTGTGACTATCACATCTTGATGACCATTGCTTTATTGTTAAAACAAGAACAAAACAGAGCTGGGAACATGGTGCGATCACTAGGATGCCTGCTATGAGAACAGGATCTGAGTGTGGGTCCCCACATTAACAGCCAAGTACAGAACTAAGCATGGCGGCACATGCCTATCATCCCAGCATTTGTGAGGTTGACAAGAGGATTCCTGGAGCTTGCTGCTCAGCCCATCTAACCACATCAGTGAGCTCCCTCCAGGTACTGTTTTCAGAGATTGAGATGAAGAACAGTAAAGGAAGATACCTGAGTTGCTTGTTCTGTCTCAGTCCCCCACCCCCCACCCCCCTCCACACACACAGAGGGGGTGGGGGGCTCGAGCTCAGCAACTGCTGAAGGTTCACCTTTCATCTGCTGTGTGGCACAGTACAGTATATTGAGCACAGGAATGAAAGCTTTGTTTTTGTTGTTGTTGTTTGTTGGTTTTTGTTTAGGGGGGGGTTGTGGATTTGTTTTTGTTTTTGTTTTTTATACCAGTTTGGTGGAGTCACCAACAAACTTCAAAGATATGCCGACTATGTTCACTATACAGTACAACCACAGTCACACACTACCCACAGCACAGTAGGAGCTGCCACTCAATGAGGAGACGATCACACCATTTGGAGATAAGCAGTACCACTGTCTGAGAAGAGAGTGATAAAAATAAAATGGAATTCAACTGTGTGTATGTGTGTGTGTGTATAAGTATACAAATATATATATATATACACATATATATACACACACACATATATACATATATATGTATGTATATGTATGTATGTATGTGTATGTATGTGTGTATATATATATATATATATATATATATATATATATATATGAAAAAAACAAAAACAAAATCAGAAACATAGGTGAGAAGAAACTGACTTTGGTTGGTGGCCTTACTCCCCAGGCGAGGCCTATCCATACATGTGAACAGTCACCTCTGTCCAAATTGCCATGGACACATACATACTACCAAGGCACTATTCCCTTTTGCACAAGGAAACACTTACAGAGAGTGGCTCTCAATTAGAGGCTTGTGGGGGGAGCAGAGAGGGTCTGTTCAAGGCAGAGTCAGTCAAGCAAGGGGTGGGCCAGTGCCTTTTTGCTCCAGTCCACACAAGCTTGCCCTAGCCTCCTGGGAGTGGGCAGCAATGGCTGGGGTGTGAAGGACTCCCAATGGGTAGGATGTCACAAACATCATTTCTCAGGAACAGAAAACCAGGCACAGTGGCAGCAGCAACAATGTCCTGTGTATACTCTATAGTCAGACATTTGGAGCAGAGAAAGGCCTCTGCCCTGCACGCGGGGAAGCAGGCCTCAGGTCCAGCTGGCACTTGACCCAAAAGCTCTGTTCTTGATAAGAAGAATCAGACATTGAATGAGGAAGATTGTAGCCCACAGGAAAATAAGATTAGTCCAAGTGGGCTGTCTTGATGGACAGTAGGCTCTCCTGGGACCCAGAAGCAGTGCACATACAGAGGCAGTGTGGGCCTCAGATTGCAGTGTTAGCTGTCTGGAAGCATGTTGCTTAGTACGTAGGTTTGTGTGCTGCTGCTGTCTGCTCTGGCATGAAAGACCCATTGAGGAATGGATACTGGAAAGATCTTTGAAAACACATGAAGTTAGTACAACTCAGTAGGAAAACCTAATTTGAACAGACTGGACAAAGAGTTTTCAAAGTTCTTACCAGAAGCTTCCGCTGCCAGAGAGGCACCGCCTTCCTTCCTCGGGTGCCTCTGTTTTGGAGGACTTATTTGTTTTGTTTTAACTTAGAACCAAATAACCTTCTTCTACAGAAATAGATGAGGTAAACATGTGGCCTCTATATAATTATGTCCCTGTGCACATTTAAATCAGATGACTTTTTTATATTCAAATAACTTTTTATGCAATGTGAAAGGCTTTGAATGTGTGAGATACTTAGCTCTGCACCTAGTGAACATTGTAGACAAGTGGAACTCTGCCTTCTTACCATTGCTCACACAAAGCTGATCCTGGTTACAGAAGGTTAGTATCCGGCATCCTTTCAAGTGGATGCAAGAGTTGTCTAGATAGGCTGGAGGTCACAATATCAGTCCTAGTGTGAATTTCATGCAATTCTACATGCACACACACCCGATTCATCTAATGAGGGGAAGTGTCAGTTCAAATCAGGGAATGGCTTGGCCTAGCCTTTCGTGGAGATGTTTGATGAGTGCTTATGGTTTCTATAATGTCTCAGTGTGTTGCAATTCCAGGATACATGAAACACATAGGTGGCCAATCTTCTCCAGGAGCCAGAGAAGGCCAAACCCTTAATCACTGAGTGGGTGAGATGGCCGAAGACTTGAGTCCCATTCCCAGGACCCACATCATAGAAGGAGAACACCAACCCATACATATTACTCTCTAATTTCCATGGGATAGGTGTGGCACAAAGGAACAAACACACATAATAAATAAATGTTAGGGAAAAAATAAGAACCTTAGCCTGTGCCTTAGTTACTTTTCTGTTGCTGGAGTAAACACCATGAGAGCAAAAGCAACTTGTGGAGCAAAGGGCTTACTTCAGCTTACAGCTCTCAGGTCCCACTCCATCGCTGAGGAAAGGCAGAGCAGAAACTGCAGTAAAGGCTGGAGAATACTGCTTACTAGGTTGCTCAGCCTGCTCTCTTACAGCTTTCAGGACCAACAACCCCAGGGTGGCACATCCCAATGTGCGCTGGGCCCTCCCACGTCAAGCATCCATCAAGAAAATACCCTACAGATTTGCCCATAGGTCAGTCTGGTGGGGACACATTCTCAATTGAAGCTTTCTTCCAAATGACTCTAGTGTATGTCCCAATGACATAAAACAAGCCTACACTTCTGACCCTGATGCTGTCACCTATTACAATGATGGAAACCTTTCTTTAATTGGACATAAGAATCCCCGGTTCACAAGAGATGAAGTGAGCAATCACACAGTTTTAAAAAATCTATGTTTCTACACTGAGCACAGCAAGATGAGTCTCGCAGAGGGACCCCTGAGGTAGCTTTTTAAACATGATTTGGTGTGTTTGCATGCAAGTTTAATATTCTTCTCTCCTGTTGATGACCTGTAAGCACATGTAATTAGCTGTTTGGTCTGTCCCAGAGCATCTAGTTAACAATTTTCTTACCTACAGTCCACTCTCACAATAACTGTTTTGTGTGGAAGCTATATCACTGACATCTGCTTTGGCATTCTGTCTCTGACCAGTGGGTGATTTTGAAAGTCTCAGATTTTACTTTCAGATTCATCCACGGCAGAGCCAGCCTCTGCTTTTCCCCCTAACATTGAAGAATGCTTTCTAGACAAAAGGCCAATTTTAGTTGGCCTTAATTCTCCCTCTGCGGCATTCCTTTAGTTCTGTGTGTTTGAAATTCAAGGCCCGTTCTGGTTTCAAGTACACTTTTTAAAGTCTGAAACAGAAATGTATTATTGGACTGATAATGACTTACGGAGGCCAATAATGGGTTTATGTAGGAGCCACAGTGCTGTTTTTGTTAGTGGCTTAAGTGCCTTTGACTGTTCTGTCTCCACCTCCTTCTCCTCCCTCAGGTTTCTTGAATCGTGTTAGTAATTTGATATTCCTCTTGTCCTGCGTAATGCAAGCTAACATTGGCAAATTGTTGTGAGAGTGCTTCAGGGAAAGAATTCAGCTCAACACACAGCAGTATAATTTTGTGGCAATTGTAAATGGTTCTTAAAGTACAGAGTGAGTAAGAAGCCTTGAATTTCTTTTATTTTTTTTTCCTTCAAGTTTAACGTACTATACAATACTGGATTTTAAAAATATTCAGAGAGAACAGATCGTCCGTGATGTCTCTAACCCAACTATTTTTAGTTATGATTTTTAAGTCTTTCTTTTTTCTAGTTTTAAACAGTAGCCTTTACCTTCTTGCTTTATATTGTTTTATGGATTTGCAGTCTTTGATTAGTTTTTTGAGTAGCATAATATAACTGTATAGAACTGTTTGTTACTTTCCCAAACCATTTCTGTGTTATCAGCTCTCTGACAGGAGATTGCCTAAATTTTGGCTAATAGCTATCACTGTTGTAGTCCACTTCTGAGTCATTAGCTTTTTTTTCCAATTGAGCAATTTCTTTGGCATACATTCCCAGAAGGAAGATGCTAAGATAGGAATCATCTGATGCTGGCAGTTGCTTTGTCAGTGGTGTATGGCACAGCTGTCCATTAAGAACCATCATTATAGACTGGGCTTCTTGTTAGTTGCTTTAGCCGTCTCCGCAGTGGAGGCTCCTGAGCTTATCTAGGCAGGCCTCACTCGATGTCCCTTTTAACAAACTCCATGTGATGGTACTACCAAAAAGAAAAGGTGTCAGTCATAGCTGACTGTCCCCTGAGGGAAAGAGGAGATACCACTCTGACATGAGGGAAGCTCTTCACTGTATGTTCTCAACAGTAGTTGAGTGGACGGCCTAGGTTTGATGCCTAACTCCCCATTTACCTACTGTTTGAGTTGGGTAAGGTGCTTATCATTCTTCTTCAGAGAAATTGTCATCATACACTAATATTCCTTAGGCTTAAACTAGTGGTGCTCTGGATATTCTGACCATTTGGCTTTTTCCTTCTGCTCTTTCTCTTTCTTCTCTGAGACCAGGTGAAACACCCATCTTCTCAGTCACCTTCGCCCTGCCCAGCCAAGCAGGACTTGTAGAGCCTTCTGGGTAGCATATAGGCTGTTAGCGGTTTGCTGTCTCTGTGGCCTAGATGTGTACTAGCACTGCTGTGTCCTGTGTTTCAGGAAGGGAAACATTTGCTTTCCATCTTGTGCTCATGTTCCAGGGACGGGTAATAAACATGTTATTTAGCATGAGTCGGTGCTTAGATTCCTGACATGAAGTGAGACAAGATAAAGTTTGGTCTAATGAATCTCTGACTACTATTATTTTTGTAAAGTAGTCTGTATGATTGTTGTACAAACTAAACAGATTGGTATAGTGAGAGGCAGTGCTGCTTGGGCCAGGTCTTTAGAGAAGGTGACAGGAGACATACTGTCTCTCAGCTACTTAGTTACACCACTACCATTTGTAGACCAATGAGTGAAGGCTGAGCCAGTATCCATCTGGCCTGAGTGTTGGGGATCACAGGATCTTGTCTAGATCCAGGTGAATTGTAAAAGAGGTGAAGGCAGATCCGTACTTTATCCCTCCCCCGTGCCCCTTCTCACTGTGTGATTGCTGCCTGTCTACCATTTCTGATCTGAATCTATATGCTTTAAGTCAGTCTCTGATGTTTCAAGTCCCCTGTCTGGAGGTAGCACACAGGCAGTTCATACACTTTGTTGGCCTTCATGCCATGCCATGTCCCCATCATGTTTAAGAATTCTCTCCCCTTTCCAGTTGTGTTGTTCCTTCTCATCAGTTCTCACGGGGTCTCTCATAACTGCCAGTATCTTCGACACAAAGCAGGAGAGCAAGAAAAGCTTGTGTGGAAGACATTTATTAAGACATGACCTAAAGACAAGCCACTCAACACCCTTGAACCTCAGATTCCTCGTTTATGAAATTTTTAAGAATGCCTGCCTTGTTAGTGTTTCCTTGTGCCAAGCTCATAAGAAGCACTCAAAATCAGTAATTGTAGTGAACTTCAAGTAGCTTACTAAAGAAAGTCAGCAGAACTTGTTGAGCTGTGTGCCTTGATTTTGTCTTTTACTAAGTCTTTGCCCTGCAGAGGTCAGTGTGCCTCACTTTATAGGGGTGTGTAAGTTGTACATGTTGTAAGGAAAGCCATTTCACTAAGGGCTCCTGAACTAGCAGAGACTCAGGTCAGCTCCCTCAGAGCAGTATTGACGTGAACTTGTATCTGTTTTGTTTCTTTTCTTTGTGTCTTGCTCATAGTGGTGTTTCTTCCTCAACATTTGTTCAACAACAGTTGTGGCTGCTTGTGCATCACTTTTCCCACTCCTTTCTAGCTCCTGCAGTGGAATCTGATAGGCCAGCTTGTTCTTCTTCTGCAGCCAGATAGGCATCTCCAGGTTGCTGGATGAGCCTGTTTTCCCTGGTGATTTTAGCAAAGCAGCCAGAGGAAAAGTGTAGTCCCTGGCTACCCTGGATCTCATCTTTAGCTTCAGACTAATTGTAATCAAGCACTATACACAAGTAAATTATTTAGGAGCTATTCCTATTCACGTATGTATTGCATGGGAATGGGAGTCTTGTCCTTTGGTTCCATGTTACACAGAAGTAGAAATATTCACAAGACAAGTGGTTAAGGGAAACTTGTTATTTGTGGAGCTAGTTCTCTCTTGATGCGAAGCAGATCTTTGTTTGGAATGTAGCAGTCTCTAGGACGGTGAGTCAAGCCTTCCACTGGTTTGCATTTTTCATTAGTGTGTCATTTAAGGAAATCCTGTGGTCAGGACCTTGGAACAAGCCTATGTTTATTCTTCAGCTAAAATAAAAAATTCAAAACACTTAATAATGTATCTGAAGATAAAGTTGTGTTTCTGGAGCTGTTTGCCTAAAATTTGGAAGGGGGACAGTTTTCAGTGCTGCTCATTATAAGTCTGTATAAACTTTTTGATGACCTTTATTCCAGTGTGGATTATAGAAAGTGGGAGGTTCTTCTAATTTAAATATTACAGATACTTGTACACTAGGGGTTCCAATAACATTCAGTGATTTTCTTATTCAAAAAGGATTGACTTTTATCCTAAGTGTCTACTGAAAAGGACCACACCAAAGCTTTGTTTAATATATCTAATACCCCACACATATTGTTTTATTATTTAACAGCTCTAAAAATAGAGTATAAAATACATTTTTTTCTTTACATGCTGAGTATTAAGAGAAAATTTTGATGGTTTATAGTGTTTTGAAGTTCCTTCTATTTGAATTTTTGAAGTAATAAAGTTCATCTGACCTTTTCTGGCTGCCAACCATATTCATTTTATTCACCATACAAGTGTTTATTCTGTAAATATAGTACTAAGAATGTGTTAGTTACTAGGAGTAGAGGTCAGGCGTCAGTGATTTCAATTAAGATGAGATCCTGTGACTATAATCTTGTCCCTTCAGGTCCCTCCTCGTTGGTGACTTGGCGCCCTTCTGTATGGGCAAACACATTAAGTTGGTTGGTTTTTAAGACAAGAACTTGCTATTAGCCCAGTCTGGCCTCACACTCACTGCACTCTTGCCTCAGCTTCTTTAAAAGCAGGAACTGTACATGTCACCACTACATAAATTTCCCAGGGGCACTTGCACCGGAGGGGCTATCAGATTCCAATTGAACCACACCAAAGTGTATATGGCTCTTCCCACCCATGATCTTGTCTCAGCCTCTCTCCCCTAGGCTCCTCTAAGCCTCCCACCATCCTCTTTCTTAGTCCTTTCCAAACTTGCCTCTGGAGCTTGTCCTCCCAGAGGCCTAATCGGCCCATGTTTCCCAAGCACTGGGGGTTATCTCAGGATCTGCCTTCCCATTTACTGAGCTTCTGAGGAACCAGATGCCCTCATAGGCCATTGGAGCCTGGAGTTGCCTTCACAACCTCCTTATAGAAATACCCACGAGTAAGAGGCAGCTATGCATTTAGTCCTTATACTTAGGCAAGTCGTTTATATTCTCAGGGTTTTGGTTTTGGCTTTTGTTTTAAATAAATATGAAAATTAAGCTATATCATCCACATGTAGGGTTCTTCTAGCTCTATGGTACAATAAAATGAGGTTAACCTTTGACTATTAGAAATTGGAGTTTTTCCATTTCAGCTGAATCCTGGTTAGCATAGAGGATAATGAGCTTCCTTGAGTACAGAAGACCTGCTGGCCACAGCTCCTGGTCTAGTAGTCAGAGAGAAGTGGCTTGGTGAGGTAGAAATAGCAGAGAACATACACATGCTGGAAAATTCTCTCAGAGTGGATAATTCACCACCACACACTACTCTGGTTCCCTTCCTCTACTGTGATACAATATGACTAAAAGCTTTATTGGCTTATACGTTAAGGTTACAGTTCATCCATCATTCAGAGAATTCAGGGTAAGAAACCTTGACAACACCATTTACAGGCTCGTGTTTAGCCCATTTTCTTATTCAGCCTGAGACTACCTGCCCAAGAATGGTGTCACCTGTAGCATGAGTCGGTACTATGCCCACTGGTCAGTTAAAGCTTTCATCTCAGATGACTCTAGGCGGTGCCAGAGTTAAAGCTAAGTAGCACGTACATACACCTTACACTATAGGACCTTTTATTGTTGGAGAATGAAAGAGACACTGGAAGGACCTGCTGAACTGAGGGCAAAGAGACTTTTTTCTAAGTGGAAAATCTGTAAGTGAACAATGTTTGTCTTTATTTTTTCTTCCCCCCCATTTTATATGTATGAGTGTTTGTGCACCATATGAGTGTAGTGTCTAAGAAGGTCAGAAGGCAGCGTTAGATCCCCTGGGGCTGTAATTACAACCATACTCTGTAATATGGGTTCTTGGATTCCAGCCCAGGTTGTCTGAAAGAGCCAGTGCTTGTAACTTCTGAGCTGTCTTGCAAGCCCCTTTTCCTTACTCTTTTTGTGTGTGGGAGGAGATAGATATGTAATCAATTATCTCTTTTTAATTTTTTTAAGAGAGAAGTCATAAGGTATTTATGAAAGTAATCCATAGGATAGTTAATGAATAAATATGCTTACTTTGATAGCCTTAATATACCTTTGTCCTCAGAAGAACTTTCCAAAAAATACAGAAAATGTGGAATTCTTGCCATATAAAAGAGGGTCATTGGACTAAGACTAATCCAGTATTGTACAGTGTCTTCCTCAGGTGCAGACATGAATAGAAGTAATCTTCGCCTCTGTCTATCCTACGAGGAATTCAGAGATGCACACAGATCACACGAGGCTGTGGTGTATAGTCTTAGTGAGCAGGAATGATGAGATAATGAGCATCCGTTAGACTGTATACTACACAACCACATTTCTGGCTATGTGAATCTGCACAATGTTTTAGAGTAGTCATAAGCAGCCATTAAGAAAGAGCATGTCTAGCTAGAGCTCTGCTTCTGTTTTGCCTGACTGTCCTTGCTATGAGCAGGGGTTGGGGAGGCCCTGCACCCAAGGCAGAGTCCATGTTGTTCCACAGACAAGAGCTGGCAGTGGTTTAAAGTGAGTTTTAAGTATCCAAGCGTCCACTGCAAGATTTTCTTTCCAGAGTAGAACTTAAAGAGAAATTACCTCTAGTGTTAGCTGGAAAAGGGAACAGGTTTTAATGGGAATGGAAAATAAGAAATTGTTTGAAGCTTGTGGGGAACAAGTGAAGGCTTTGGGGGAAATCCCAAGGGAAATTCTCTGATCTTAAGCAATCCCAAGGCATGGAGGAAAACTCCGGCCTGTTTTAGTGAGTGAGTCATGAGATCAGGATCCTGAGTTACACAGACCATTGTTTCTTTAACCAGTTCAAGTTGTGGGTTTTGTAAATGATACTCTGGGGAGATTTTGATTTCTTCTTCAGAATTTCCTTTCCTATATTCAGTCTTCAAAGAATGAATATGGGGGTTTGGTTGGGGAGACAGAGAAGAAACGACAAAGGTGCTTTCTAGAAATTTGGGAATTGTTAGAGCACAAAGGAAAAAGGCCTCCTTGGTAATTATCCCAAAGTTGGTATTGGGAGGAAATAAAGTAAGAAATATCAGAATTGAGACAGAGGCATTTCTGGATGTTAAGAGGAGACAAACCAGTGTCTGTCACTGTCATATACAAATCTATCAGAAGAGCCAGAAACTACTGTACTCAGACTAGAAAAGAATGTGAGAAAGACAGTCTTGTATGGACATACAGTCTAAGAACTAACCGGTGTGGTTTATTGACCATCTACTCGGTACACCTTCACACTGCTAAAAAGCGGGAGTGAGCCCTGATCCCACCAAGTATGGAGTGTATACCTGTAATCTGAACACTTAGCAAGTAGAGGCAGGAAGAATACACAGGAAGCTGTTTGGGCTATGTGGGACCCTCAACTCAAAGGGGAAAAAGAGGACCCCCAAAGGATTAGAACACGTGCCTGATACTGAGAGTCCAAGCCCCATCCAGACTGTGCAACCCACCATACTGATAAGAAAAAGTTTAGTTTTGTTGAGGCAAGGTCTCATCGTGTAGCCCAAACTGGCATAGAATTCATCATTTAGTCCAGGCTGACCCTTTACTAATGATCCTCCTGCCTTAGTCTCCAAGCACTAAGATTGTAGTTGTGTATTACCATCCTCTGCCGAAAGAATTGTTTCAGAAGAGGGGGTTGTATGGAGCTTTTAACAGACCTGCTGAGTTTCCTATTTATTAACCAAGCTATGTCGTGATACAGGTTTGAGAAAATATTCATCTAAGTACAGCTTTCTGTACCCTCAGCTTCCATGGATATGAATTGAATTTGGGTTGAAAAAGGGGAAGCCTTTGATTTAAACTGAATGTGTATTTTTTTTGTTTTGGTTTGGTTGTGTGTGTGTGTGTGTGTGTGTGTATTTTGAATGTCCTGTTTGTTTTGTTTTCAGATACATTTTTTCTCAAGCTGGCCTCTAATTGAAGATTCTTTTGCTTCAGCTATTTCAGTAGCTGGAATGACAGGCCTGTGCCACCATGCTCTGTTCAAATATTTACATAACATTTACACTGTTTGGGGTATTAGAGGTGATCTAAAGATTTAAAATAAACACAAGAGTGAGCATATGCTATATGTAAATAATAGAGTATTTTTCAAAAGGGGCTTGAGTAACACTAGGGTTCCTAAAACCAGTCCCCCCTTGAGAACAAGGAGGTAGTTGTAGTTTTTAAAATGAAGGATACTCTAAATACATAAAAAACCATTAACCTCATGCCTTACCACAACTATCACACACACACACACACACACACACACACACACACACAAAAATATATGGAATGACTCTTCAGTAACAGCTGCTTCTCTTGCAGAGCTTTGAGAACATTGGTCAAACCATGTATTATTATTGTGGCTGGACCATAAACTTTGTCTGTGTCTGTCCACATTTCATTGATTAGATGGTGAGGGGACTCTTGGCTCACTTTTGAGATGTGGACCTCAACTTAGAGGATCACTGTGGTGTGTGTCACTGAACATGGTGCTAAGTGGCACCAGAGTAGGTAGGTAACACTGAGAAGTTCCTAGGCCAGTTAAGCTCTTGAGAGTGTGCTCCAAACATCCTCCTTTACCTTGTCCTGAGCATGGACGTTTGTAAAACGGCTGGCATGAGCACCATGAACTTAAAGCTTTGCAGAAAGAACACTCCACAGCACCTTTTAACTAGAAGGGTTCCATTTTCCACTCTTATCACAACTAGAAGCCACTTTTAAATCATTGACAGCCCTTTAATTTTACTCCCAGCTACAGAGAAACAATTGAAAGGAAGTTTGTTCCCCTGTTTACAATATAACTCAGTCTACAACGTAAAGATCATGAAAGTCTTCCTTTATCTCATGTCTTAAAATGAAATGTTTTCTAAAATTGACTGTACCTTTCTGAGTGATTACATCTTTCTTTAGATCCTCATATGTCATACAATAAAAGGGCATTCATATTTTCCAAACACTTTGAGTCTAGAGACCTAGTAATAAATGGCATTAAGGTGACCTGTAGGAACCCCTCATGTCAGGGATCTCCCCTGCACTTGTAGCTCTAGGATATTGTGTCCCACTAGGGGCATTTGTCAAGTGAATTAATCGAGAAAGAGTAGGGATGAAAATTTTTGTGTGAAGTGCTATATGGATGTACAGACACATTCTTAGTCAATTAATATCCTACTAGACTGCACACATATCAGGGCCTAAGAATGATTATGCATATTCTAAGAGGACTCATTCCATAAAATGCAAAACCTGACATCTAGTGGGAATGTCTCTGAAGTGCTGATATGCATGTTGAGGAAATAGGGTTTGATTTATGGAGAACTTAAGTATTGTAAACGGGAAGATTCTACCTTGAAGGAAACAACACCCAGTGATGAGTGTTGTTCAGTGCTTCTGAGCAGAGTGCAGCGTCCATCTCTCTCTTCTGTAGTTCAGTATCACAGGGTCCCCAGTCTGGGAGTAGCCTCCTTCTCGTAAGGCACTGTGTCCGCTGATGCTCAGAGAGCATTATCTGAGAGGGGCATGCTGAGGACCAGCTGCTCTGTGCTGGGTAGGGGCAGGCATTTCACATTAGCCTTTGAACCCTTTTAAAAAGACTGTGCTTTAAGTTAACTACTGTCCTAAATTGCAGTGAAATGTAATTTGCAAGAGGATTTGCTAGATCTTTGTGACATTTATTTAAGACTTTTTATCCATATAATAACTTAGGGACATCATGAATTACAAATATAATAAAAATGCCATTGGTACCCACACATAATAAAAACACAAGTGCCTGACTAGAGAATGTCTTCAGTAGAAGCAACTTTTTGCTTAATGTTGTTCATGCTAAAAATTAAACTTTAAATATAAAAATCTTTATGGACATGGGAGATGACAGTAGCTTTTAACAGGAATGTGTAGGAATCAGAAGACGTATCAGAGTGATGAAAGGCCATCTTCAACTGCTCAGTTGGTAACACCCAGACAGAAAAACATAGTGATTTGCAACTTACTAGTGAGAAAAGCTGAATACATGCTGCATGTAAGACATTGCTTACTTAAGTAGAGATTGTGTATATGTACTAAGAGAGGTCAGCACAAAGGAAAGTAGTATTTTGGAGCAGTGGGACTACGGCTCACATTAGCTGAATCAATCTTTCTTTCTCTCTCTTCCTCCCCCTCCCCATCTCTTCCTTTCTTCCTTTCTTCCTTTCTTTGAGCCAACAAGATGAGTTGGGTAGTCAGGAGCTTGCTGTCAAGCCTGAGAGAACCAATGAGTTACTAAAAGTGATAAGAAAATGAGAAGAACTTTTTATTTTAGGTAATGTTAACACTATTTGATGTTAGCCAATATTCTGAGTTTAAAGTTACTAGATTGGTTGCCAGTGCTTAAAAGCCCACTAATGTCTTGGTAATGCCCGAAGGCTGAGGATTGAATGTAAGGCATTACACGTGTAGGCAAGCACTCGACCACTGGGCTCCATTCCCACCCCAGGATGCCTTTGAAGTGGTGTACAAGACTGTCTTCTTTCCACACAGACAGCACACATACAGCAGGCAGTCCTGGGCATGCTTCATGCCAACCCTTACTTTGCCTGCCCCATCATGCTGTGGGCATGAATAGTATTCAGAACATACTTGTTTTTATAGTGGTCTTCAAACCACTATCGTGTATTTCACATCTGTTTTGAATGTGATTCCAATCTTCATATATAGGCATACACATAAGTATATTCTGAATGTACTCTATAGCATAAAGACTACAGGCTAAAGTTGTCACTTTCTTTCATCTCACCCTATAGGAGACTATTGTATATATCCTAGGGAGATGAGCAGTCTGATTGAGTCTGAATGGGGTTTGGTATATGGTAGCTTTACCATCTACATTAAAAAAAAAATGTTCTTGCTAACTATTCATCCCTAGGGAACCGTGGAGTAAATAAATCAAAATGCCTTTCACCATCAAATCTAGATAACACTGGCTGAGAACTTGCCTTGTTCCAAATATCATTAAAAGCACTTTATTTACTTCAACTTTTCTTTACTTAATCTACTCAAAATTGCCTACTATAAATACTCCTGTTTTGCAATAAGGAAACTGAAGCCCAGCTGGTTTATCTAACTAGATCCAGGCATGTAGGTTAGTGAGTAGTGCAGGTAGAATTTGACCCCAGGTAGTATTGCTCTAGATACCAGTCACCAAACCACGGTTGTTAAATTCTGGCATCTGCCCAGTTACTCTCCATCTTGACTAACCTTAATGAGTGTGAGCCATCCCAGCATGGTTTCAAGCATTGGGTCAAGACCCAAACACTATATTTACTAGAACACTGTAGGATCCTAGAACTCTGAGGTGCTAAAAGGCTAACCAGCTCAGTAATTTACTGTCTGCTCTCTAGCATTAACTCGTGTTCTTTTGGGGTAGCTCCTAACACATACAAATTGGGGAACCTTGTTCTGGTCGAGATTTTACTTCCTTCAGGAACTGTCACTGTTGTATAGCATGGAAATGGTATTTTCATGGCTTTTTTTTTCCTTTAAATACCTTGCTGTACCTATAATTATTATTTTCCCAAGAATGGAACAGAAATTGCTTGTAGATGAAAGAGCCATGGTATTCGTGGGTGGGTGTGCTACTCGGAAGTTTGCAGCTACAACAGAAATTAGAGGTTCACAAGGTAATTGCTGTGATTACAGTTTTCTTCTTGGCCCCAGACAGGAGCTCTTGAAACACAATATTCTACTAATTTTTTAAATGTACAATTTGCAAGGCTACAGGAAATTACCATGAATATGTACTATTTCTCCCCTCTTTTCTATGGAAGTTAAACATGTCATTGGGTCTTTTGAAATAATGAGGGCAAAGTAGGCATGGTGACAATTAGAAGATATTGTTAAAGGGCTTAAAGTTTTTAGATAATCAACCTTGTGATAGGGTATACAAGAATTATTTTAAGCAGAGTGATGGTGGCACATGCCTTTAATCCCAGCAAATCTCTGAGTTCAAGGCCAGTCTAGTCTACATAGCAGAGTTTCAGGACAGCCAGGGCTATACCCAAAGAAATCCTGCCTCCAAAAAAAAATTAATTTAAAAGACACATTTTTAATCACATCACAATGAGAGCTATGGAGAGTTTCTCCTTCAGTATTCTAGAGTTTTAAAGCCATTGAGTGCCATGATCTGATTTACATTTTAGGAACATTGTACCTTGGTGCAAAGATGGATGGGATGAATATGGGAACCATCAGAAGGCTGTTAACAGATCTAGCTGGAGAGCCAGAAGAAGGGCTTAGGCAGTGCTGTGGAGATAGTATGGCAGCATTTCTGTCCTGTTTGTTACAAAGTGCTCAAGAAGAGGGAATTTGATTGGCTTCCTGCTGAGCACCTTAACCTTAACTTAGGAAGTCCTTGTACTTCCTAATTTCCGGGATGACAGGCTTCCTTGATGCTTAACCACAAATATACCTCTCTTTAGACTGTTGGCACGCACTTGCTCTCTGCCTCATTACAGCTTGATGAAGAACAGTGTTGCCTTTACTGGGCACCTAGACTTCTAGAGGTAGGCTTGACATCTGGGGGAGCATGTCTTCACGAGTGAAGGATCCCCGTTGTAGGTGTCATCCAGATGTCGTTATACTCCTCTGTGCGGGCTAGCGAACTATCTGTGGGTGTAAACTAGATGTGAAATGCCGAAGCAGAAACGTTTTCTCTCTTTTATAAATAATATCAGACTTTGTTAATTCAAAAGGTAAACACGCTAATTCTATTTAGTTTTTTCTGTCATTCAGTGATTTCTTTCAGCGAGTTAGTATTTGAAAGCACTAGTTGATTTTGGGAAATCTGTGTATCTCCAGTGTTATTGTGGTTGGTTCATAATAGCAAACCTATTTTCTGTGAGCAAGCTCTCAGTTTACCTGACAGCATTAATTTTAATGAATGTGGCGGCCATGGTCAAAGATGTGGTTCTGTTAGCGGCTTCCAAAGAATGTTCAGTACTGAGTCAAGAGGCAAACCCCACGGTTCTTTTGACTAACACCCATATGAATATTTTAGGCTTCTTCATAGAGCTACCTAGAAGGGGAAGGAAAGGGTTTCTGGAGCCATCTTGCCTCTGCCCAGATGACTGAATTGTTGTTCCTCCATTTCTTATATGTACAGAATAGTGGTATCAATGTGACGTTTCCATACATGCATGTAAAGTGCTTGTTTCATATTCACCACCCATTACCCTGTCCTGTTCCCCTACCTCCCACTAGTTCCCTTCTTGATTGACACTCTCTGCAGGTCAGAAGGTTCACAGGCAATGTAATGGCTGTGCTTAGGCTTCAGCTTCAAAGAGACTTGGCTTAGAACCCTGCTTTTGTCCTTCACAAGCTGCACAATCAAGTGTCATCTGCGCTTCAGTTTTCTTTAAGTCTGTAAATTAGAGGTGGGAACCGACTTGTACGTTAACTGGAAGGTTGTGTAAAGTAATGTATAAAATAGATACTAGCATTTATTTTCAGTCTGGAGAAGGAAGCTGTCCTAGCTAGGGTTACTATTGATGTGATGAAACAATATCACCAAAATCAAGGTGGAGAGGAAAAGGTTTATTTGGCTTAGTCGATCATTGGAGGAAATCAGGACAGGAATTCAAACAGGAAGGAACCTTGTAGTCAGGAGCTGATGGGGAGGCCATGAAGGAGCCCTACGTACTGGTTTGCTTCCCATGGCATGCTTAGCCTGCTTTCTCATAGAGCCCAGGACCCCCAGCCCAGGGATGGCACCACTTACAATAGACTGGACCCTCTCCATCACTATTAAGAAACTTCCCTATAGCTGCATTTTACAGGGGCATTTTCTCAACTGAGGTAACCTCCTTTCAGATGATGCTAGCTTGTGTCAAACTGATGTGAAACTAGCTAGCACAGAAGGCAAATTGAGCTACATAAGAATTTGAGGCCCTTGAGAGGGGAAAGGCAACCCCAACCTGCTATATGAAGTCAGCATCAACAACTCCATTTAGTATCTGGGACTTTAGCTTACTATATAGTCACCAAGGCAATAAGTGATAGCCAGACAGGAAGTGCCTGTGTCTAGATGGCCTCTTTTCCTGTATTCACAGCCACAGCATCACATTTCTTTTCACAGTAGTTCTCAGCTCCATAACTAAGCTCTGCTGCTTTAAAGACTGGCCCTATGCACAGCTGGTAGAATTGCTAGGACATTGAGGGCTCCTCAGCTGTGGGCACTACTGCTGGTGACGAGACACTAGGTAGCATGTCCCACAAGGTAGGCCACCAGAGCAGAGAGTGAGATTTCTTGAGAGTTCAATCCTGACCTTTCCCTCTAACTAGGATTAGAGTTTCTTCATAAAGTAAACTGACTGAACTTGGTGACAGGTTAACCTCAAGGGCTTTGAAGAGGATCTGGTGTCTACTTTCTCTCTTCAGATTGGTGGACACTGCAGTCTACACAAATGGCAGTGTGGTTTGAACATGAGATAAGACAACTGGCCCAGGCCGACCCCTGCTGCTCCAACAGTTCTTGCCCTTTTTGGGATTACATTCCCATCTGTAGAAGTGGACAGGAAGGGAGAGGGCAAGCAGGTTCATCTCTCCACGTGTTTCCATTGGTCTGTTTCACGCAAGGCTTTCTTTGCAACCTCAGTAGTTGTTCCTTGGTAATATGTTCTTGGCCTTCACCAGGGAAAATGAAATCATCTTACTTACTATCCACCATAGAAATGACTGACCTTTGAGAGGTAGTATGAGATGTGGGTCTGTTATGGCCATAATAAGCCTTCAGGAAATGATTGCACATATACTTCATGTACTACCTGGCCCCCCACCATGTTGTTTTATTTATCTTAATTAAGAAGTGGTTTCTTGCATGTGGTTAGAATAAAAACTAGGATTCTAACTCAGCACATGGGAGAGACGCATCAATGTCATGGGGCGCCAGGTAGGCTCTGCAGACCTGTTTTCAATGCTTTCAGTGCCAAAGCATGCTGCATTATCTGCTGAATATCTGCTCAGTGTTGTCCTCCCCTCAGACTGTATGCCTCGGAGGGTAAATGATGCCTGCCCATCTGCACAGGACAGTGTACTTTAGTTATTGTTCTGTGCTGTACTTTGCTTTGATGTAGAAGGTTGTTGCTAGCTTAGTGGTTATTTTCTGGCATGGATAGTTCTTTGGAACCATTCACAGTTTGTCACTGAAAATGCCTTATTGAAACTTTGCCATGATTATGAACTGTGAAGTAACTAGTCAAGTTGGGACCCAGAACTTAGCGGTTTACTACCTACTAATCTATCCCTGGGCCACATCCCACCCACTCTGAGCAACCATTGCTGTAGGCACAACAGAGACTATTAAATATCTGGAGAGCTTGAATCTTCAAAGTTCTTTTAATAGTATCCAACAGTGGGATAAACAGCTTAAAGCCTTTATTTGTGTATGATACATCAACTTTCCATTTTGGGGGTGCATTATGCAAATCAACTTTTATTTTAGGTTGATAATTTTCCCTTTTTTAGTGGCCTCATTTGACTCCTACTAATCTTGAAACTAACAAATAACATCATTGCGTCCTCTCACAGAAGCTGCTCTTGCCCTGTCTCCTCCCCTGTACTCAGGTCTTCATGGCTGTTGCTTCCTACCTGCCAGGTGTCTTGCAGACACACAAGCTGAGTCACAGACCCCTAGGCTTTACCTCAACTAGTGCAGTCCCCGCACTTAGCCTCCTGGGTCTGCTTTGCTTGCTGCCTTGGCTTGTCTTTGATGCCTGCTTCCATATCTCCCTTGCTGCTTAGCTCAGAGACAGGGTAGGGTCATTGTCCATGAACAAGAGCTGAAGGTGAAGGTGCAGGTGCCATGGGGCATGCCTAGCACACAGCAGACACTGGAGGGTCAGTTCTCTGCTTCTCCTTCTCCTCACTCTCCCCTTCTTTTGTATCCAGGAATCCCTGGAACTGAATTTGCTATTCCAAAGTCAGTATAAACTGACTACATCTTATTCACTTTGGGGTCTCTGTCCTAACACATAATCTGCACTTACTAATGTGCATTGGCTGAATGAATTCATAAAAATGAATTCTAGTTGTTAGAAAGGATAAAGTATTTTCAGACTTGTTCAGGTTTTCGTTTGTCTTGTGCCTACTGCATTTATTCTCTCAGTGGAAGGAAGGGGCAGATCTACCTCTGGCATGATTCATGTGCTCCCAAGGTCATCTTGAATTCTCTCAAACCTCCAAGAGTAGGTGTCTTAGTTGACAAAGTACTGTGACCAAAAGCAGCTTGGAGAAGGAAGGGTTTGGCCCATTTCCACACCAGTCCACCATCAAAGGAAATGAGGGCAGGAGCTAGAGGCGGAAGCTCTAGAGTACTGCTGACTGCCTGCCCTCCTGCCTTGCCTTGCTCTTGCCCTTGTGGTGTGGTTTGCTTCAGATGCACAGTAAGAAATGCAGACACGTATCTTGTCACACATTATGCAGCTACGGAGTCCACCCTGTGTCTACGGCTTTTCTTTTTGCTCTCATGTGACATTTCACAGGCAGTCTTTGCAGTTGTTTGGCACTTGAGGGAATGGAACCGTTTAGCACATCTAGAGGTGTTGTTTCTGGAGGGGGCCTGGTTTAAATGAAGGACAACACCATCTATCTAGCTCTCTACAATATGGGACTCGAAATACTTTTACTTGGCTGCTTCTTGCCACTGGCCAAATACAAAGGTTTCAAAAAAAGAAAAAGAAAAAGCATCATTCAGATTTAGCTGTGGGTGTACCTGATAGATGAAATGCTCTTAAAAACCTTTAAAAGTACATGAATTTGCACTCTGTGAACGAGTTCTTTGCCTGAGCGGATGAGCTGAGAAAGCATCTAAAATGAATTCTGAAACATTGCCTCTTCCTTTATTTAGTACACCCCTTGCCCCATAAGAAATGACATGATGTCTCATACAGTGTTTTGAAATCTTCCTCATACTTTGCTCATTAGAGTTGATAACTCCAAATACACACAGGCATTGCAGTGAGACTAATTCTCTGCATAGACCCTGGAGCTGAACTGCCAGGTGAATTGAGAGTACATCTTGTCTCTTTTTTTGAAATTACAGTGAGGTCCAGGAATACACAGACACACTTCCACAGCAAATGGGGAGCACTCTCAAAAACACATAGGCTATTTCTCCTTATGATGTGGGACACTAGACAAATCTTTTTCTCAAACCTGGGGCTTTTTTCTCTCTGGGGGAAAATCAGTAATATCTATGTAAAAGTATATGCTGATAACGGTGTGTGGTTCACACAGCTCATCAGAGGGCACAGTCCTGCCTAGTTTCTCCTTTTTCTTGTACTAGAAGTGTATTTTCTTTTCTTGTGGCTGCTATAAAACTTTTGACAAAAACAGTGGAAGGAAGGGAAGGGTTGAGTTTGGCTTGCAACCTTTGAGGAAATGTCCTTCATAGTGGGAGCAAGACCATCCCTGAGCTAGGAATGGGTGCCCACAGCCACAGTGTGATGAATGCTGAGCTCCTGCAGCTGCTTTTTCTGCAGCCTATGACCAAGGTCCATAGGGCAGTGCTGCCTACTTTCAAGGTGGGTCTTCTCTCATTTAAGCCTCTCTAGAAACCCTGACAGACATGCACAGAGTTTGTCTCTTAGTTATTCTAAATCCCATCATGTTGACAATCAATATTAACCATGACACTCAGAATCCTAAATAGTTTACTTAGGTTTCCTCTCTTGAAAATGATAGGTTCCCCCCTTCCTAGTGATTACTTGTAGTTTTTCATTTCATCTTGTTACAGATTAGAATGCAGAACTGGGCAGGGTTGGAGGTCAGGTTTTGTTGTCAAGACTTTGTTCAAATTCCAGCTGTGTCACCCCAGACAGAATGGACTTTCTAAACTTCTGTTTTCTATAAAATAGACATAGTAGTATTTATGTTATAAATTAATTTTGAGAATCATGTGGGATAATTCATGTAAACTCTGTAGTAAGTATTTATTACATGTGAGTTATCTTACAGTACTTCAGTTTTACCTCTACCCTAAAACCATCTGGTAAAACATGCCATGGCCTCTGAGGCACAGCGCACGTGCTGTACGCAGTGGCTGAGGCACTGGCCAGAGGAGCATTTGGGAGTCGGGTACCTGGCAGTTTTCGAGCTATCATCTGTTGGTGACAAGTATGTCCTGCTTTGTGCTTATTGAGTGTCAGCCAGTGGCTGGGTGTGGTGGGTACGTATCTGTTACTTCAGCACTTGGGAAGCTGAGGCAGGGTGGATTTCCATTTAATCATCAGTTTCATCTTTGATTTTAATAAGCAGGGATTTTTTTTTTTATTAAAGAAATTGTCAACTTCAAAAGCACTATGAAAAGATCATTCCTGCTTATTATATACTTTGGTAAAAAAAATTTTGGGTGTATTTACACCAGATGCTAAGATCAGTGTAGTCCCCCAGGTCTCGGGTCTTGTACCTTAAGGGTGTTTTCTCCCTTACCAGGCCATGAGCTTGTGTGAGAAGGAAACACTTCTTAAGGTTCACTACAGTTTCTTTGCATGGTTACTGACAGGCTTGCAGGCTGAGCATTTCACCCCACACTGAGCCTTGTGTAGTGACCCTCCGCTTGTATACGAAGCTAGGCACGGGTGGCTATAAGTGTGCTGCCACTCTGGTGCTTCACAGAACATATGAAGTTGTGAGTGAAGTTTTTTTTTTTAATGTACCAAAAATTTTTAACACCCTTCCCCCCCCCTCTCTTTTTAGGCTCTAGACCAAGATAGAACAGCCCTACAGAAAGTGAAGAAATCTGTAAAAGCAATATATAATTCCGGTCAAGGTAAGTACTTACCAAATCCTCGCATAACTCATTAATCACGGTCACAGTTGTCTCTGTCATATTGGGGGATAGTCACAAAAGGCCTTCACAGATGAAAAGATAAGTAGGCCAAAGAATTGAGCTTTTCTCCTTTTTTCCCTTCTGACTATACTGTCAGCCAAAGCTGGTCATTGTTTCTATAGTATAAGTCCATGTTAGTATCTTTTTAAGAACTCAGTAGACTAGAGGCTGATGGTTATCACAGACCACAGGAGGTACCTACAGTCTCTGTGTGGTCGGTCAGTCTATGATCCAGCAACTTCATTTAAACCTGAATAGTCTCTTCCCTCTTGAGTGTGACTGTACACACTAAAAACCAGTACAGACCATGGACCCTACAGGGGATTCAGGAAGGGGCAATATTAAAATTCTTACCTTCACTGACTGCCCACTGTCATTTTTTATTTAATGATGCCAGAGAACTTAGGTAACTAAATATTTTAACATTAGTCCAGAGACTTTTTGTAACTCTCTAACATATTTTTGCTTTATAATAATTAATAATTAATTATGATATTATATATTATATAATTTATGGTCATATACACAAATATTATTTCTATAATATAAATATTGCAATATTTTAATTACATGATTAATCCAAATTAATTAAATTAGTGGATACCCACAAGAACCCAGGAAAGGGTTGGGATGAATGTTTCAAGGTCTCTGAGTCACCCACAACCTACTTGCAGGAAGTCACCGCACTAATACCATCAGTTGTCTTTAATGCACATAAAGCCTGGAAGGGGAAGATGGCTGCCTATGAAGGAAAGAGCACACGCTCTGAAGCTGAACAGTGAACAGAAGCCTACCCTGAACTGCTTACTGGGCAGTTCTGTACATGGGTGGTACTAGTAAAGACTTGTTATGGGACTTAGTGTACCTCATTTCTGTATTATGTCATTGAAGTTTTAGTAAGTTCAGTGTTCTTGATGTTATTATTATATAATTATAGAGCTGAAAGGAGTGTGAACAAGGCAAAACCTGGCCCAGACCCTTCACTGCCTACCTCACCTCCCCCAGCCCCCGTCAGAGCTTAGAATCACTAGTCTGAGGGGAAACTTGTTCTTGTCAGCCTGCTCCCCACACCTTAGAAGATTGTACAATACTATCATCATATTTTGTACCACTACCTAGTTTCTCTGTATTCAAGAAAATGACATTATTTATTTAAATAACACAGATAAGTAGTGACTGTTTTATATAAAAGTCCGGGTTTTTTTTTTAAATCAACAAAACTGATAGAATGAATGAAAACATTTATGTTTAGTATAAACATAATATAAAAATATATTAATAGGGATTTATTAGAGTGGCTTCCAGTTTGTGGTGGTCTGAAAGAGTTGTTGAGGGGACTTAGTGTGCCTAGTTTCTGTATTGTGGAAATTCAGTAAAGTCAGCTCAGCAGGGGTTGTCTCATGATGGAAATGTCAAGAATCCTGGAATTGTGTAAGTCATGAGGCTGGATGTCTCTGCTATATTTCAATGCAGAAGTAGGTTCTAATACCTGGGAAGGACACCTCAGCAGCAGCGTAGATGAACCTTTCCATGCAAGCAGGCAGAAAGCAGAAGCTCCCACGTACACGTTCTTTTATATGGGCCGGTGCCAGCAGGTGTGGCTAGACTTCAGGTGGGTCTTGTCACCTCACATGACCCAATCAGGAAATCCTCATAGGTGTGGTGACCAGCTGCTTGGGATCTAGTTGACTGCAGATGTAACATCTCAGATCAGCGATCACAGTTGTCTCAGTCTGGAGTGACTGTAGGTTGTTTTAAGTTTTCACATAATGAGAAACCTAATTTACAACTTCTGTCTCTGACTTCATTCTGGTAAACCCCTGAAATGTGGTGGGCCTTTTGTAGGGAGTAGCTTTTTGAGAGTAACCAGAAAAGCCCCACGCATGTGTTTGAGGGACTGATTCCATTTTGTTTTGTTTTGTTTGTTTTGTTTTTTCACATGAGCAGTGTTTATATGTTTAAACTTACTTTGATGTTTCTACCTTAATTTTCATGCTGTGAGGTGACAATAAAATACACTTAAAATGTATAAGAAGATGCTCAGGAGCCTTATTGGGATGTTTATGGGAAAAACATAAAATGAATGGGATTCATAAATGAAGAATAGCACATATATACTGCTACACTCTTACTGTATACACTCTACCCAGTTTTCAAAAAGAAGAATAATGTAGCTTTGCCACACTTGTTAAACTCAAGGGCAATATTTGACTCCAGAAAGAGATTCTGGGGATCTAATGTAATTTGACAGAGTGGTAAGGGATTGGCTCTCAGAGAACATGGCATTGGCTGTTAGAAATTGATGCTATACTCTAGACTAAACCAAACAAGCCTGTGAGGTAAGCGCCATCATGCCCATGTCTCAGGTGATGAAACTGGAGCTTAGAGAGCCAGACAACTTACCCAGAGTACCACACTTAAGAGGAAGATGAGAGCCTCGTGACCCCAGCCTTGATCATTTTACACACACTGTCTTCATCACCTTCACCTGCTGTGTGACAGGGCTTAATAAGTATATAATAAGTTGCTTGTTGTATGTTGGCTGGATGGGTTCTTCATTGGAAAGCTGCCTGAAAATAGCTGTAAGTACTTGCTTATCATGAATATTAGTGAGTGAATCACTCATATATAAACTGGGTAGTGTAACCTGTGGGTTGACTTTGTGGTTCTGTGATGGGGATCACATAGAAATTGTACTTGGTAGGAAGGGTAGAAATAAACTGAGATGGCTTAGGTCTCCTCATGGGCTACTGGGACCCAGTACTGCCTTTGTAGTCATAAGCCAACATAATACAGTGAGCTTTTTGTCGGGGTATTTGGGCAGCACAGTGACACTTAATCCTTTAGAGGTGACATTTAATCTTTTAGAAGTTCAGTTAAGTGAGGGAAACGGTAGTGGTTTATCTTTCCATGATACATTCAAAATGCAGTCCATACTGTCCTGTCCCAGCGATTTTGGCTTCATTCTGAGAAGCCAGAAGAGGCTGATCATTGGCATTCTTTCCCACTGTGTTTTCATAATTTTCTTGTTTTCTTACAGCGCTTAAGTGACAAAAATCCCATTCAATAATGCTTAAAGATTTAAGAAACATTTTTGTATTTCTCATTGGAGATAACCAACTATTCACCTTCCTAAAATGATTTGAAAAGTACTCAGCAGTTATGAAGGATCATGTTTATAAAATGTGTTCTTTTTTTTTACATATAAGCTTTGTCAGTATTGATAACTGAACAATGTAGAATAATAAAAATTATTTTTTGAAAAACATCTTCATGGAAGACCTTTACTGTGGAAATCACTTTGGGAATTAGTCTCTCTTATCTCTCATGTGTATTAGGACTCTTAAAAAATACATGCAAAACTCAAAACCTGTATGTCTTAAACCAAGAGAAAACAATCCTAGCCATTTTTCTGTTCTTTCTATGTTTTAAAGCCTTAATTTATTAGTCTAGGAAACATACTGTCATTTAGTCCATGCAACTCCTGTCTTCACCACTCCTCCTTTATTTTTGGTAATTCATCTAAAATAACTAACCCTTTCCTAAGCACTGGAAAGGCTTTAAAGTATGCTACAATTCTTTGATTTTTTTTTTTTTTTTAACAAAAATCAAGCATAGTTCCCCCTTCTTGAGTGTGACCCAGACTTAGAAACCCCCTTCTCTGGAATGAAGTGCTAACACAATGCCCTGTGATTTCAAAGGCTAGATCATCAGAGTGCTCGTTTTCACCAGAAGCTACCCATTCACCTCACCTGATGGAGAGAGCTCGCATCAGAAGCTTAAGCTGACAGCCATTCGGCAAACCAATCAGCTTGCCTTGCTATCCCAGCTGACAGGGTTAGTGTCCTTAGCCTTGCTGCCCCTCTGGTCATGACATGCACAAGTGTTATAATTCAGGTGTTACTTCAGAAAAGGGAGCTATTGACACATGCTGTGTTTTTATAAAGTGGAAGACTCGATCAGTAGGTAGGCTGAATGGATTAATTATTTTACCAGCTGCATTAGGAACAGTTATCTGTTCTTCACAGGCTCCATTGTGACCTTAATGGCCTTGTTCATCCTTTTCTCCTGGACTGAAGACCCAGGGTATTTACATTACTAGATCTCAGGCTGAAATGCTCATCTTATTTTTCTTTATTTTCTTGAGGTAGGGTCTCGTGCATCCCAGGATAATGTCAAACTCCCTGTGTAGTTACTTAGTTATGTATATAGAATGACCTTCAAACTCCCTGTGTAGTTTCTTCGTTATGTGTATAGAATGACCTTCAACTTCTGATCCCCCTGACTCCATCTCCCAAGTGCTGGGACTAGACATCGCACCGCAGCTGCCTGATTCAGTACTGAGGGCCTAACCCTTGACTTCAGGCATGCTAGGTAGATACAGTCATAGCTCTGTGCACCACTAAAATGTGTATCGTATTATTTATTATTGTATAGTGATTTTCTTAGAAATGTTTGCCGAGGTGTATTTGGAATAAATGTTAATTTGCTGACAACGTAACGCCCTAGAAGTATGTAACATTGTTAGTCTGAAAGATGGGACTCTTTCTAAATCCTTTGAATTTAATAGAAAAGGTAATGTAGTTTGACCAGCGTGAGTAAGGAAGGCTTCCTTGGAAACAAAGCTAGACTGATGGAAACCGGCTCCACCTTTTCACTGCAGGAGAGAAAATGTGTGTTGCCTCCTGCTTTCAATTCCTCTTGCTTCCTTTCCACTAGAATTGCTAGTGAGTGATTTTAGGAAGGAAATCTAGTGCTCTGTTAAGACAGAATCAGCACGCGATGTTCTCTAAATTTTCATTTTGATAGATAATTTATGTTAAGAAATAGTTCATAGATCTCACAAATAAATCTAAGGTTTTAAAGGTAAAACACTAAATTCATCACTGGCTAGAAAGCAAGGAACTTTATTTCAGCTGCCTTTCTAAACACTTTGTTCAAATGTTCAGAGATAGTGTAAAGTAGGTTGTAAATAGAGTTGGCAGTTAATTCCAGTGTTTGGCTATATATCATATAATGCTAACTTTAATTATGATCTCTTTAGCAGGCAATAAATTAAGATTTTAATAGTATATTGGAAAGGAAAAAATCATGACTATAAAATCAGTTCTGTGTTTAGGAAATTTAACATGTCTGATTTTTTTAAGTGTATGGATAATAACCGCATTTATCAGTATTATGTTACATGTATTACTTTGCCTGAATGTATGTGTGAGTGCTCAGTGCTTACTGCATACCAGAGGAGGCTAGAAGAGGGTATCACATTCCCTAGAACCAGAGGTCCAGATGGTTGGGAGCTACCCTATGGGTGCTAAGAATTGAACCTGTGCAGGAGAATCCAGTAATCTTCTGAGCTCTCTCTCCAGACCCTTTGTAATTATCTTTACGGACAACCTTTCGAAACCTTGAACAGATCCTCCTGGAAAAATATGGTCAAGATTCTAGGCATTTCTGTACCTGGCCTCTCATTCCAAGTTGTTCTTTGTCCACACTTGAGTGATTTTTATCTCTGTGAACTGTGATTCGGTTTTCCTGTAAAGCTGTTCTAAGTATAGCACAGACCCAGGGCAGGACAGTCTGGTTTGGGCTTTACTTCTCCATGTGGTATTCTCCCTGGAATCCTATCTCTTTCACAGACATTTTGAATCAGGTAAAGTATCACATGTTATTTCAGTAAATGAGCATCACTACAAGTGTATGCTCTCACATGCCTGACATATGGGCTGTATGTTCAAAAATAGTCTGCAGTGTATCACGCCCGGAGAGTGAGTGTTGGAATCTGGTACCTAGCCTATGCGGCTTTCTAAACTGGGTTGAGACACCCCGTGTAGGGATTGTGGAAGATTTGGCAATGATAAAATATTGGTGCACAAGCAACCAAAAATTAATTCAAAATGAAGCATGTGAGGTGTTCCTGTCTGTACTTACATGTTTTGGATTACAGGGCTTTGCTACAGGCCAGGCTGTCAGCTCACAGATGGACACTATTGTGTGGACACTGGTGTCACGCCATGCAGTGCCATCATATGACCTGAAGTGCTCCAGCTCATCTTCAAGGCCTCTGTATATTGTACATAAGCAGTTTCCTGCTCTTATAAAAATGTGATGGCTTAGTTATAAAAAGCAAAGACTAAATATTTTCCTACCATCGTGACTGAATATTTTCCTACCATCATTGCTCAACACGTAAATGTCAAATTAGTGTAACTTTGGATTGTACAGTTAGAATGTTTGATTTTACAAATTATTATTTGAATTGCTGACATGAGTTTCATTAAAAGTTGCTTAATTAAATTTTTGCTTGAAGTATTAGGACAGAATTTCCAACAATTTCTGATATGGCCATAAATATACTTCTGCCATTTTGTATTCATGTTTATATGAAGCAAAACTCTCATCATTGACCAGTAAAAACTGAAATTATTGATAAGCTCTGAAAAGTGTTGTCTGTGCTCTGTCCTGCAGTATCAGATAGGTAACCATGGTTTCCTTCTACCTGGAAAAAGTACAAGGTACATCCAGCCACTGTTGTGTAAATGTTATAACTGAGGCTCTGACAGTACCTAACTAACACAGATGTAGAGGCTCACAGCCATCCATTGAACTGAGTACAGGGTCCCCAGTAAAGGAGCTAGAGAAAGGATCCAAGGAGCTGAAGGGTTTGCAGCCCCTTAGGATGAATAACAATATGAACTA